>NC_140070.1:65047890-65299771 GCF_964194135.1 Talpa europaea
AAGAAGAACACCAAACTTCCACGACGAAAGAAAAAATACAGCAAGACACATAATAGTAAAGCTCCCAAGAATCCAGGACAAGGAAAAAATAATGAAGCTGGCAAGAGGGAAGAAACAGATAACATTCAAAGGAAAGCCAATCAGGCTGACATCAGACTTCTCCGAAGAAACACTATGGGCAAGGAGAGAGTGGAGGGACATAGTCAACAGACTCCAAGAAAACAGATGCCAACCAAGAATACTCTATCCCGCAAAGCTCTCCTTCCTCTTTGAAGAAAGAATATGGACCTTCCCAGACAAACAGAAACTCCGGAATTTCATTGCAACTAAACCCCCACTCCAAAACATACTACAAGGAGTCCTAAAGCCAGAACCTCAGAGGGACGAATAACAATGAAAGAAGGCCAAAATAAAAAAAGTTATTAAAAGAATAAATAAATAAAATCAAAGGAAAGACAAACACAATGGCAAATACAGATGTTAACATATCAATATTAACTCTAAATGTAAATGGACTAAACTCTTCAATAAAAAGACACAGAGTTGCAGCCTGGATTAAGAAACAAAACCCAACCTTTTGCTGTCTCCAGGAAACACATTTAGCTACAAAAGATAAAAATAGGCTCAAAGTTAAAGGATGGAAAACAATCCTACAAGCAAATGGACCAAAAAAGAAAGCAGGAACAGCTATACTTATATCAGATAAAACAGATTTCAAACTCAAAAAGATAAAAAGAGACCCCAATGGTCACTACATTATGATCAAGGGGACAATATTTCAAGAAGAAATAACACTAGTTAACATATACGCACCAAACGAAGGAGCACCAAAATATATCAGACAACTGTTGTCCTCTCTGAAAACAGACATCAGAGAAAACACATACGTAGTGGGAGACTTCAACACACCACTATCAACAATGGATAGATCAACAAGACAAAAAATAAGTAAAGAAACCAAAGCTCTAAATAAGGACCTAGAGCAATTGGGCTTAACAGACATCTATAGAACACTAAACCCCAAAAAAACAGAGTACACATTTTTCTCAAGCGCACACGGATCATTCTCCAGGATCGATCACATACTGGGGCACAAGACAAACATCAACAGATACACCAAGATTGAAATCATATCAACCATCTTTTCTGACCATGAAGGCATCAAACTAGAAATAAACCATAAAAAGAAGGCAAGGAACTTTCCTACCTCATGGAGATTAAAAACCACACTACTGGAAGACCACCGGACTAATGAGGAGATCAAAGAAGAAATTAAAAAATTTTTTTGAATTGAACGACAAGGAGGACACCAATATCCTAAATGTATGGGATGCAGCAAAAGCAGTAATAAGAGGAAAATATATAGCAATAGAAGCTCACATCAAGAAACAAGAAAGAACTCAAAGAAACAACCTAATCTCGAAGCTCAAAGATCTAGAAAAAGAACAACAAAAAAACCCCAGGGCCTCCCCGGTGGCACAGCGGTTGAGCGCTGAGTTGCGAGGCTGCCCGACTGCCCGCAGCCTCTGCGGCGCCGGTTCGTTCCCCGGCTGCTCCCCGGCCGCCCAGAGAGTGTCCCACATGGAGCGCAGACCTCTCCTGCCGACCGCTGCTCCCCTCAGCAGTGTACTTCGGTTCTTCTCCCTGCTCTGCTCCCTGCTCTGACTCTGGTGAATTCTCTCACCCTCCCGCGCTTCTGACTGTACCCAGTGCTTGTATAAATAAATCAATGAATAAATCTTTAAAAAAAAAAACACCCAAAACCAGTAGAAGAAAAGAAATAATAAAAACCAAAGCAGAAATAAATGAAATTGAAACTAAAAAAACAATCCAAAAGATCAATGAAACCAAGAGCTGGTTCTTTGAAAAAATCAATAAAATAGACAAACCCCTAGCCAGGCTCACAAAGGAAAAAAGGGAGAAAGCACAAATAAACAGGATCATCAATGAAAGAGGAGAAATCACAACGGACACAGCAGAAATCAAAAGAATAATCAGTAACTACTATGAACAGTTATATGGAAACAAGTTCAACAATCTAGAGGAGATGGACAAATTCCTACAACTCTACAATCACCCAAAGCTAGATAAAGAAGAAATAGAACACCTAAACAGACCAATTACAATTAGCGAAATTGAAATGGTAATAAAAAACCTCCCCAAAAACAAAAGCCCAGGACCTGATGGATTTACAAATGAATTCTACCAAACATTCAGAGACGAATTAGTGCCTATCCTTCACAAACTCTTCCAAAAAATTGAGAAGGAAGGGACAATACCAAACACGTTCTATGAAGCCAACATTACACTAATACCAAAACCGAACAAGGACAACACAAAAAAGGAAAACTACAGGCCAATCTCCCTAATGAACACTGATGCAAAAATCCTCAATAAAATTTTAGCCATCAGAATCCAACAATGTATCCATAAGATAATTCACCACGACCAAGTAGGATTCATTCCAGGGGCACAAGGATGGTTTAACATCTGAAAATCAATCAACGTTATCCAACACATCAACAAAAAGAAATATAAAAACCATATGATAATATCAATAGATGCTGAGAAAGCTTTCAACAAAGTGCAACACCCATTCATGATAAAAGCCCTTGAAATTCTTGGGATACAAGGAACATACCTCAACATCATAAAGGCCATCTATGACAAGCCAACAGCCAGTATCATTCTCAATGGTGAAAAGCTGAAAGCAATTCCATTAAGATCTGGAACAAGACAAGGATGTCCACTCTCACCACTGCTTTTCAATATAATACTGGAAGTCCTAGCCAGGGCAATAAGACAAGAGAAAGACATCCAAGGAATCCAAATAGGAAAAGAAGAAGTCAAACTATCACTATTTGCAGACGATATGATATTATACATAGAGAACCCCAAAAACTCCACAGAAAAGCTAATTCAACTCATCAATCAGTTCAGTAAAGTGGCAGCATACAAAATCAACACGCAAAAGTCAGTAGCCTTCCTATACACAAACAATAAATCTGAAGAAGAAGAAATCAAAAAGACCATCCCTTTTGTTATTGAAACAAAAAAAATCAAATATTTGGGAATAAATCTAACAAAAGAGGTAAAGGACCTACACAAAGAAAACTATAAAACACTGTTGAAAGAAATAGAAGAAGACACAAAGAAATGGAGAGACATCCCCTGCTCGTGGATTGGAAGAATAAACATTATTAAAATGGCCATCCTTCCAAAAGCAATATACAGATTCAATGCTATTCCAATCAAAATTTCAATGTCATTCTTCAAAGAAATAGAACAATTATTGATGAAATTCATATGGAATCACAAAAAACCCTGAATAGCCAAAGCTCTCCTGAAAAAAAAAGAAGGGAATGGAGGCATCACACTCCCAGACTTCAAACTATACTACAAAGCCATAATCATCAAACTGCATGGTATTGGAACAAGAACAGACATACAGACCAATGGAATTGAATAGAAAATCCAGAAATAAACCCACAGATTTATGGTCAACTAATCTTTGACAAAGGAGCAAAGACTATGCATTGGAGCAAAGAAAGTTTGTTCAATAAATGGTGCTGGGAAACCTGGGTCGCTACATGCAAAAGAATGAAGCTTGACCACTACCTCACACCATACACAAAAATCAACTCAAAATGGATTAAAGAACTAGATATAAGACCTGAAACCATAAAATATATAGAAGGAAATATAGGCGAAACACTACGTGATTTGCACATCAAAGACATCTTTACAAACACATCACCCAAAGCAGTGATAGTGAAGGCAAAGATAAACAGCTGGGACTACATCAAATTAAAGAGCTTCTGCACAGTAAAAGAGACAATAACAAAAACAAAGAGAAACCCCACCAACTGGGAGAACATTTTTGCACCCAACACTAATGATAAAGGACTGATCACAAAAATCTGCAAAGAGCTGATGAGACTCAACAACAACAAAGAAAATAATCCAGTCAAAAAATGGGCAGAAGAGCTAAAAAGAAACTTCTCTGAAGAGGAAATGCAAATGGCCAACAGGCATATGAAAAAATGTTCAACATCACTTGCCATCAGGGAAATGCAAATCAAAACTACCATGAGATACCATCTTACACCAGTGAGAATGGCACATATTAAAAAAACTAGCAACAACAAATGCTGGCGAGGGTGTGGAGAAAAAGGAACTCTTCTACACTGTTGGTGGGAGTGCAAACTGGTCCAACCACTGTGGAAAGCTGTGTGGAGATTTCTGGACCTGCTAAACATAGAGCTTCCATATGATCCAGCAATCCACTCCTAGGTATTTACCCAAAGGACACAGAAACATCAATTCCAAAGAACACCTGCACCCCTATGTTTATAGCAGCACTGTTTACAATAGCTAAGCTTTGGAAACAACCCAAATGCCCAAAAATAGATGACTGGATCAAGATGATGTGGTCCATATATACCATGGAATATTACTCAGCATTCAAAAAAGATAAACACATGCAATTTGCAGCAACATGGATGGCGCTGGAAGGGATCATGCTCAGCGAAATAAGCCAAAAAGAAAAAGAAAAATACCGGATGGTCTCACTCATAGCAGGAATCTAGAAAACTTAAATAAGGGACCAGGAAAATGAATAACTATAAGAAAGTGAAAATCAAAATCAACAAAAAACTATGAACCAGAGACACTTTTAGGGGGCCGGGGGCGGGAGGGGAGGGATTGGGGTCAGAATGGGGGGGCTGCAATTGTATGGGGAATATAACAATAAAATTTATTATTAAAAAAAAAAAAAGATCAATGAAACCAAGAGCTGGTTCTTCGAAAAAATCAATAAAATAGACAAACCCTTAGCCAGGATCATAAAGGAAAAAAGGGAGAAAGCACAAATTAACAGGTACATGAAATATGAGAAATCACAACGGACACAGCAGAAATCAAAAGAATAATCAGTAACTACTATGAACAGTTATATGGAAACAAGTTCAACAATCTAGAGGAGATGGACAAATTCCTACAACTCTACAATCACCCAAAGCTAGAGAAAGAAGAAATTGAACACCTAAACAGATCAATGACAAGCAGCGAAATTGAAATGGTAATCAAAAACCTCCCCAAAAACAAAGGCCCAGGACCCGATGGATTTACAAATGAATCCTACCAAACATTCAGAGACAAATTAGTGCCTATCCTTCACAAACTCTTCCAAAAAAATTGAGAAGGAAGGGACAATACCAAACATGTTCTATGAAGCCAACATTACACTAAAACCAAAACCAAACAAGGACAACACAATAAAGGAAAACTACAGGCCAATCTCCCTAATGAACACTGATGCAAAAATCCTCAATAAAATTTTAGCTACCAGAATCCAATAATGTATCCATAAGATAATTCACCACGACCAAGAAGGATTCATGCCAGGGACACAAGGATGGTTCAACATCCAAAAATAAATCAACGTTATCCAACACATCAACAAAAAGAAATTAAAAAAAAAAACATATGATAATATCAATCGATGCTGAGAAAGTTTTTGACAAAGTGCAACACCCATTCATGATAAAAGCCCTTGAAATTCTTGGGATACAAGGAACATACCTCAACATCATAAAGGCCATATATGACAAGCCAACAGCCAGTATCATTCTCAATGGTGAAAAGCTGAAAGCATTTCCATTAAGATCTGGAACAAGACAAGGAAGTCTACTCTCACCACTGCTTTTCAATATAATACTGGAAGTCCTAGCCAGAGCAATAAGACAAGAGAAAGACATACAAGGAGTTCAAATAGGAAAAGAAGAAGTCAAACTATCACTATTTGCAGATGATATGATAATATATAGAGAGAACCCCAAAAACTCCACAGAAAAACTAATTCAACTCATCAATCAGTTCAGTAAAGTGGCGGGATACAAAATCAACATGCAAAAGTCAGTAGCCTTCCTATACACAAACAATAAATCTGAAGAAGAAGAAATAAAAAAAAAAATCCCTTTTATTATCAAAGCAAATCACATACTTGGGAATAAATCTAACAAAAGAGGTAAAGGACCTATGCAAAGAAAACTATAAAACACTGTTAAAAGAAATAGAAGAAGACACAAAGAAATGGAAAGACATCCTCTGCTCATGGATTAGAAGTATAAACATTATTAAAATGGCTATCCTACCAAAAGTAATGTACAGATTCAATGCTATTCCAATAAAAAATTCAATGTCATTCTTCAAAGAAATAGTATAATTATTGATGAAATTCATATGGAATCATGAAAAACCCCATATAGCCAAAGCTCTCCTGAAAAAAAAAAAAAAAAAGGGAATAGAGGCATCACACTCTCAGACTGCAAACTATACTACAAAGGCATAGTCATCAAAACAGCATGGTATTGGAACAAGAACAGACACACAGACCAATGGAATCGGATAGAAAATCCAGAAATAAACCCACAGATTTATGGTCAACTAATCTTTGACAAAGGAGCAAAGACTATGCATTGGAGCAAAGAAAGTTTGTTCAATAAATGGTGCTGGGAAAACTGGGTTGCTACATGCAAAAGAATGAAACTTGACCACTACCTCACACCATACACAAAAATCAACTCAAGGGGCCTCCCCGGTGGTGCAGTGGTTGAGCGCTGGGTTGCGAAGCTGCCTGCAGCCTCTGCAGCACTGGTTCGATTCCCAGCTGCTCCCCGGCCACTGGAGGAGGGTCCCACATGGGGTGCAGACCTCTCCTGCCACCCGCTGCTCCCCTCAGCAGTGTACTTCGGTCCTTCTGCCTGCTCTGCTCCCCACTCTGGATCTGGTGAATTCTCTCACCCTCCCGCGCTTCTGACTGTACCCAGTGCTTGTATAAATAAATAAATAAATCTTTAAAAAAAAATCAACTCAAAATGGATTAAAGAACTAGACATAAGACCTGAAACCATAAAATACATAGAAGGAAATATAGGCGACACACTACGGGATATGCACATCAAAAACATCTTTACAGACACATCACCCAAAGCAGTGATAGTGAAGGCAAAGATAAACAGCTGGGACTACATCAAATTAAAGAGCTTCTGCACAGTAAAAGAGACAATAACAAAAACAAAGAGAAACCACACCGACTGGGAGAACATTTTTGCACACAACACTAATGATATAGGACTGATCACAAAAATCTGCAAAGAGCTGATGAGAGTCAACAACAACAAAGAAAATAATCCAGTCAAAAAATGGGCAGAAGAGGTAAAAGGAAACTTCTCTGAAGAGGAAATGCAAATGGCCAACAGGCATATGAAAAAATGTTCAACATCACTTGCCATCAGGGAAATGCAAATCAAAACTACAATAATATACCATATCACACCAGTGAGAATGGCACATATTAAAATAACTAGCAACAACAAATGTTGGCGAGGTTGTGGAGAAAAAGGAACTCTCCTGCACTGTTGGTGGGAGTGCAAACTGGTCCATCCACTATGGAGAGCTGTGTGGAGATTTCTGGACCTACTAAACATAGAGCTTCCATATGATCCAGCAATTCCACTCCTAGGTATTTACCCAAAGGACACAGAAACATCAATTCCAAAGAGCACCTGCACCCCTATGTTTATAGCAGCACTGTTTACAATAGCTAAGCTTTGGAAACAACCCAAATGCCCAACTATAGATGACTGGATCAAGAAGATGTGTACATATACACCATGGTATATTACTCAGCATTCAAAAAAGATAAACACATGCCATTTGCAGCAACATGGATGGCGCTGGAAGGGATCATGCTCAGCGAAATAAGCCAGAAAGAAAAAGAAAAATACCGGATGATCTCACTCATAGCAGGAATCTAGAAAACTTAAATAAGGGACCAGGAAAATGAATAACTATAAGAAAGTGAAAATCAAAATCAACCAAAAACTATGTACCAGAGACACTGTATGGCGGGTAGGGCGTGGGGAGGGGAGGGATTGGAGTCAAAATAAGGGGGTTGCAATTGTGTGGGGAATATAAAAATAAAATTTATTAAAAAAAAAATAAAGACAGGCAAGGCAAGGGTCTAGTTGGCTACAATCAATCTTTGCCTCTACAAAAAAACTAATTTATGTTCTGGTTACTCCCCTTTATTGTTCCCTTACTTATTGTATTTATTGTTCTTTTGTTTGAACCTTACATCCTCAACACCCTTGTTAAAATCTTCTCTTCTCGTCTAAAGACCAGCAGACTTCAAATGGTCCTTCAAATGGAGCCAAATATGATGTTTCCACTGCCCATCTTCTGAGGTCCCTTAGATCATCACCTTGAACTGGAGCCCTGACTGTTTACCCACATTGCCCATTTTCAGCAGAAAGCAGCAACTGATCAGATTGACACCCTTTATCCTATCAGCTGTTAGAAACACCATCCTTAGAGCGGGGGATGAGTCCCAGGATAAGTTAAGTAGACAGCGCAGGGACAGTACAGGCAAAAACTTTGGGAGAGTTAAAACAGGCTTCTGAGACAAGGGCAGTAAATTCTAAAAAAGTGCTAAACAAAATATACTCCAGAGCTGAAGTCAAAAAGTCCAGGAGATCTAAACACAGTCAGTAAAACTTGAAAAAATGAGACTTTGGACAGAAGATAAGAGCAGAGAAAATAGGCATATCTGCCCTGAGTATGGCCACTAGGAGAAAGAGCCAATCACAAAATAAAATAATGAGATTTTAGAATAGAGAGAAAAAAAAAAGTTTAAATACCCCTAGATGCAAGCCCTTAATGGCTCCCTTGGCCCTCCCAAGTACAGCGTACTTAGGAGTCCTTACCTTCTTTCTTTAAATAAACTTTTCTTTACTTTTTTTTTTAATGAAGTTTGTCTCTCTCTGCTTACTTATCTAAAACATCTGTGAATTCCTTTTTATAGCTTTATGAGACCCATGAGACCTTTATGAGACCTATGGAGGTCTAGTGGCTGGGACTCAGTGCTGCCACCACAGCTTGCGACCCATTCCTGACTGAGAGACTAGACCGAAAAACTTGAAATTACAGTATCCACATCTATTGCTGTTTCTGCACATGCTGTTTTCAGATGTCTAGATCCTCATACCAGGACTGTTGCCCTGAGATGTTCCTTTTCTCAAACTTTCCCTCTTCATTCATTGAGAGGCACAGAACAGTCAAAACAAAAAATAATCAAAGCAAAGACACAGAATACTTGAGGCACAAAATAATGCAAGCTCCCACATTCCATTGCTGCATTTTTTGTGAGCATATTTGTCTCTCTTGTTCAGTTCCAATTTTCATTTCCTTATACCACAGCCAACATTCTTACTGCCATGTATTGTTCACGTTTACCACCTAAATATTTCAGTTTTTACATGCTTTACCCTTGTCATACTGTGATTGTTTTAAATATTCATTTACCTTTACATTCATAAAATTTAATGATACTTTAATACAGATAATTTAATACAGATATTGTTGTGGTCTCCCGGATAGATATGTGGTTCAGTTATTCTTGTTATTTTTTTCCCCTGTGATTTAATAAACTTAATATGACCACATGTTAGTTATGGCTTCAACTGAAACATGTATTGCATTTCCTTGAAAGTGAAACTCTAACCCTGGGCCTCATGTTCTATTAGATCTGCTGGATCTGGATGTTGAAATATATGAAAAAGACAATATATCCTTTGCACAGTCATTGACCTCATCCCTTCTTTGACATTAAAAAAAAAATGTATCTTCAGGTGAGAGTGTCAATATATTAGACTCCTGTAAGACCTAGGAAAACAAGACAGTGTTGCTGACAGATACAGTGCAGTCAAGGAAGACAAATCCATATCTAATATTTACTGAGAAGTCCAGGATTGAGGCAGATAGATAAACCATCTAGATCTGAGATGAAGTATCCTTAGGCTGCAATTACTGTACATGAAGATAGTCAAAATTCACACAGAGCAGGGTGCTTCAGTGATGGCTATCTCTGTGAAATAGAGCATACTTTATTGAATGCAGGGTTCTTCTAGGTATCAAAGAAGAAAAAAATAATTTCTTACAATCACTAAGATTTTATTTATTTTATTTTATTTTTTTAAAGATTTATTTATTTATGCATACAAGAATTGGGGTATAAGCTAGAGGAGTGGGACAGAGAGGGGAACAGAACAGGCAAACTGACTGAAATACACTGCTCAGGGGAACAGCAAGCAAGCCAGGAGATATCCTCTGCGCCGTGTGTATAGCTCCCTGACTGGGGATCCAACTCGTGCTGCAGTGGCTGTGGATAGATTCATAGGTTGTGTCTTAACCCCTTGCGCCACCAGGGAAGCCCACTGAGATTTTATTTTAAACGTATCTAAATGGCATTCAATTCATTTAATTTTATCTTGAAATGTGACCTTCCTTACAGTATATTTATGAAAGAAGTAAAATCTTTAGGTACATTGATATATAGATCCATGGAAATTAATACAATGAAACAACCTTCTATTTCAAGAAACAAGGAAGAGAGCATTGCAAAAAGTTGTATTCTGTACAATCCCCATAAAAACTACATAGAGTTAAAGGGTTATGCCATTGCTACTTGGGTATCATATCTATTGTTGTAGAATAAATGAAGAATGCTCAGGCTTTTAAGTAGCTAACTGTGTGGCTATAACCTGAGGCCTTGAATGCAGGAGGCACTTGGGAACGTGGGCTCAGGATGCACATGTCTGGTGGTGGACCCGTAGAGTATGGTGTGGGCATGTGTAAGTGGGCACACCTGGGCCTCGGAGGTCAGGCTATAAAAGCATAGTTACTCAGAGACCATGCGGCAGAGGACAGTGGCAGCAGAGAATGGTTACAGAGGATAGTTGCAAGAGGTTGCCCAGAGAGTCACAGTGGGGCCCATGTTGCTGTCTCCCTGATGGCTCATGTCCCCTGTGTACTATTCAAAAACCCGTGGGGATGATGCCAAGGGTTCCAAATTTCTCTTTTAAGCAGCCTCAACCTAAGGTGAATCCATCTGGTCTAGAATGGTTGCAGAACAGTGGCCCATTTTGTTATATTTGAACAAATATTCCAACTGCTTATTCAGGGTGATAAATTATAGAAATTCCTGAGTCAAGGAAGGACACTGATTTTGATCTCAACAAAATTGCCTTTCTTATTATCAGACTGTTCTTAAGTCTATAAAACAATGAGGAAATATTAATCCTGAGGTAGCCTGCACTTACTTTGTTAAACTTTTGGCCACTCACTGCTTTAATCATGGTTACCTCTCCTTGTTTATCATAAGTAAGAAAACCTGACATTTCAACAGCTGACATTTGTTTTCCCTATAGGGAAAATTCAGCTCCCAGTAAAAGTCAAACCTCAAATGTTTCCCTCAATTGCTCAAATTCCTTTCTTTGACTGACCCATTGGTAAGAAAATTGTGGAGTACATGATTATTTGTGGTTTATAACTGCTAATATATTTACACGGGTGAATTCTATCAGATGTGTGAGCCCAAATCTTTAAACTTCTGAAAACTTCTTCTGCAATTATAAGAACTGTGGATATATACAAAATATATAGAGATAAAATTTTACCATTTCATTTCTTTATCTGTCAAGTCAAGCCCTTGGTGATTAGAAAAAAGATAAGCAAAGAACCCCAGGAATACATTTAGGTTGTTTAACATAAACATTTTCCTGTTATAAAATGGGAAGAAAATAATATATGATAGCATCAAAATATACTTTGCAAGAAATAGCATAGTCAAACTATTTACAAAGAATATTATTAAAGAACACAAAACAGGGCCTCCCTGGTGGCGCAGGGGTTAAAGACAGCCTTATCAAGCTGTCTCCAACCACTGCAGCACGAGTTCGATCCCAGGACTGCCAAGGAGCAGCCCACACGGCGCAGCAGACCTCTCCTGCTTCACCAGCGCTGCTCCCCTAAGCAGTGTATTTAGTAGATCTTCCTGTTCTGCTCCCCACTCTCTGGCAAAATCCACTCACCTCCCCCAACCCCATCATGCACCTCTGCCTTACATCCCTTTTCTTGTATGCATAAATAAATAAATCTTAAAAAAAAACACAAAACAAAACCTGAACAAAGGAAGAAATATAGCATGGAGTTGGATAGGAAAATATAAAAATAAAGATTTGCATCACTCATAATTTATTATATAATATTAATAGTTTTAATCAGAGTCTGTACAGTCTTGCTTTGGCTACTTTTATTTTCTTTTTAAAGATTTATTTTATTTATGCATGCAAGAGCTGGGGTACAGGCCAGAGGTGTCGGGGGTGAGAGGATTCACCAGAGACAGAGTGGGGAACAGAACAGGCAGATTGACCAAAGTACACCACTGAGAGGAGCAGCAGGCAAATCAGGAGAGGTCTGCTACGCCATGTGGGTTGCTCCCTGGCCAGCCGGGGGATCGAATTCATGTTGCAAAGGCTGTGGACAGCTTCATAGGTTGCGTCTTAACCCCTTGAGCCACCAGGGAGGCCCCTTGGCTACTTTCAATTTGATAAATTTATAAGTAGATTAATATGGAAGAATGGATATTTGAAATTGAGAACAGTGTTGAAAAAATTGTGTGCATTAAATTTATTAAATTAATAAAATTAATGTTAAAGTTTTATTAATCAAGCCATTCAACTTGATAGCTATAATAAAATAACAGGTTTATAGAAAAATACTGGTGTTTCCAAAGGTATGGTATATGCAAGGGAGTCATTCTGAGCTGGTGTTTGTGTTACATCTGAAATTACAAACCTTGGCATTATTCACTTATAAACTATGATTTATATGCCTTGAAATTATGTGCATCCCCTTTTGACAATACTCTTAAGGAAAACTAAAGAGAAACAGAATATATTACACTCTGTGGGTACATTGATGTAATATATATTTTTTGCAGGCTTGAACGTAAGCATGAGAAAGGGAAGTCATATTCTCATGCCTATGTAAATAATATAAAACTTGAACATTAAATCTTGGACTTCTTCCCAGTTCTTGTAACAAATTGTACTGCACAATCTTGACTATATTAAATAAGTAAAATTTCACTGTTATAGGTTGGATCCCCATAAACATTGACAATTATTTTATTGCACACAAGTGATTTAGAAAGTGACTCTCAGAAGGACTGACAAGATAGTGAAGAAGAGAAACATGTCAATGCAGGTGGTCTGTGAGCAAATTATTTTGTTGGACACCAGTATTCAATTACACTGGGGATATCTGAGAAAATGAATACAATTTGAGGTGTCTCTACTCAGTGGACTCAGAGAAGAAAGGAATGTGACATACTTATCAAGTAACTCCAATCTGTGATTTCTGAGAGAAGCTCTCAAGGTGTAAGTACCTGAACTTTTTACTACATGGGCTGACAAAGAATTACAGCCAACAAAAAATTGGGGGCAATAAGTTGTTGGCATATACAGTAGGAATTATTAAGATACAAGGCACACAGTTTGACACAAAATGTAAAAGACAACAAGTAAAGGATCAGTGCCTGCTAAAACATACTGGCAAAACATTGGCAGTATACATTAACTATACTTAAAACAGTACTTTGTTGATATTTACTATTTAAATAATACAGTAAATCCATTTATTATCAGTGTCCCATGAAATAAATAACATTCTCACCAAGGGGAGCAACTTCCCTGAGTTTGTAAAAAGAAGTTTGTCACAGAAATTTAGTTTTGTGTTAAGTAATATTTCAAATCAGTGTTAGAAAGAGTAAAGGGTGAAGGGATAACTTGTTTCTAATAGTGTATGATTAGTATTCTTGTTCAGTTTTTTTTCCTTCCTTTTATAAAATAAATTGTCTCACTCTTTCACTCTTATGCGTCTCAAGGAGCAGTGTCTGCAGTTTAAGAGTAGGGAAGCCCATCTCATGACCCAGACCATGCTTGCTATCAGACACAATGCAAGTCAATGAGAATTCACCACAGGATATCTGTTCAGATAATAAAAACAATCTTAATTTTTCCATTGGATTTGAAACTGGGAGTTCTATATTTAAAAATCATTAGTCAAGTTGCCATATGTATAAAAATGAATGCAAGACACAATTTAGAATTATTTTCAAGACAAAGTTCTGGATTTTAGGCTTGGAAGATGGGATAAGATGAGATCCCCTGCTTTAGTCCAGGGAAAATAATCTGAAAGTAATCCAGTGGAGAACTGGACCCAAAAGATCCCATGATGTGGGAGAGAAATAGATTATATCTTGAACATCAAAGAGCAATGCTAGCCATGTGAGAAGAGACACTGAAGTTCAACTCCATAAAACAAACAGAGGGTAGAGAGAGTTTCATAGAGACTCTCACCAGGACTGTCTTCAGCTGGAAGCCCTGGGGAAGGGAGAAGTTATTAGTGTGGTGGTGCATCTAAAACAGAGGAGAGTGAGTCTTTCTGGTGGTGCAAGGGATTAAGTCTCACCACTATGAAGCAATCTGCAGCTGCTGCAGCAAGAGTTTGATCCCTGTCCAGAAAGCTAACCCACAAGGTACAGCAGACTTCTCCTGTCTGGCCCATGTATTTTCTGTTTGCCCAATTTGTGACTATCCAGTTTGCTATTTTCAATAGTCCTAGGTGTGCAAAACTTCTTTTTCAAGCTGATGGAATATTTTTTTAAGCTTTTCATGGCTTGACATTTCAGTACATTGTATTCAGGGAGATTCAGGGAGCACCGCTGATTCAAGTGATGGAGAATTTTTGCCACTGATGAAAGTGGTGTGTGGGGGTGACTTTTATAGGTTGTACCACTGATAGACTCCTCTCTGGGTTTTCAGACCAGTGTTTCTGCAGTCTTTAAATGGTGCTGTTAGTGGGTTTCATATGATAAACTTGAGTCATGAGAAAGTGGGGGAGTGGGAACACAGTTCTTCACCCCCTTCAATTGGGATACAACTCACCTGACATCCCTCAATTTCTGCACATATATTTCTCCTCTATTTTATTTTATTATTTTAAAAAATATATATTTTTATTTATTTATCCATACAAGAGCTGGGTGCAGGCCAGAGGTGCGGGGAGGGGTTAGAGGATTCATCTGAGTCAGAGTGGGAGCAGGACAGACAGATTGACTGAAATACACTGCTGAGGGGAGCACTGGGTGAGACAGGAAAGGTCTCCTGTGCCATGTGTTTTAGCTCCCTGGCCAGGGATAGAATTCGCGCTGCAGTGGCTGCCAATAGCTTCATAGCGCTGAGACGTAAACCCTTGTGCCACCAGGTAGGCCCAAGATGAAGATCACTTTTTCAAATCAGATGCAGTGTTTAAAAATCACCATAATAAATAAATCAAATAAATGGAAGAAAACACAGAAAAATATATGTGAGAAAACTCGGAAAAACAGAAGAATGGGCTGAGAAATAAAATTAATGAAAAACACATACAAATTCAAGTTTTAAGTAATAAAATAATAAAGATGCAGGTGTGAAAAATAACAATAGAAGAAATAACAACACCTGGAGAAAGTTATGGACGTAAAATGAACCATACTGAAGATTGAGTCAGTGATCTTAAAGGTGATAATGAACAAAAAATTTAGGTGGAAGAATAAAGAAAAATTGAAATAAACACTTTGAGAATTATCCAATTCATTTAGGAAAGACAAAATAAGAATAACACACATTGGATAAGTGGGAGAGAGAGCAGTTGAGAGAGAAAGAGAGAAATAATAGAGGGGATCCTCCAAAACATACAGAGAGAACTAAATGTACAATTATATAAAGCTAAAAAAACACCTGGATACAAAATTCTAATTAGAAATATCAATGAAACTGCCAGGATTTCAAGACAAAGTTAGATTATAGAAGATGGCTTGGGGGAAGAAACAGTCTATAAAAACGCCCCCATCAACTTACATCTGATTTCTTTGAAGAAACACTGTAGACAATAATAGACTGGAATGATGTATTTAAAATACTTTAAGATTAATACCGCCAGCCTAGAATATTACGTCATGCAAGACTCTCCTTCAGCTATAATGATGGAATAAAGGCTTTCTTAAACAGAAATTGAGGTAGTTTATAGTCACTAGAATGTTCCTATAATCAATATCGAAAATACAAGAAGAGGTACAGTGAGGAGCAACCTCTAAGTCATTAGTGGCACTCATAACCAACTCAAGTGCAGAAGAAGTTTTCCAAACTTCATCCTCTGTTCAGGGGAGGGAGCTGATGAAAAAGGGGTGGAGCTGAAATTTTGGGCAGTTAAGCTGCTGGTGCTTTTCACAAGATATACTGTGGGGCTTTGGTTAGTTAAAAACACTGGATATTTGGTAAGTTAAATTACTTGACACTTTTAGCAGTTAAGGTGTTGGGGCAACTGATACTGAGAAGGGTGGAGAAGCTGCCAGGTGGTTATGTGTCACTTTAACGTGAACCTCAGTTGGTTTAATGCATGCTATTTAGATTAGGTCAGGTAGCATCTGGCCACATGCCAACTTATAAATTCTTCCTTCTCTCTCTCTCTCCTCCCCTTCTTCCCTTTCTCTCTCTCCCCCTCCACCTCCCTCCTTCCTTGTGTAAATGAATCCATTATTATTTTTTGTTTTGCACCACAGTGTGAAACACCACACCACAGTGAGTCCAGTGTGTCCACTTTTCGGGTCATATCCTGTAGTCATAAGCATATTGGTAAGGACCCACTAATTGACTCATCACACTAGTTTGCTCAGTTTCAAAAGGAACTCTCATATCTTAAATGAAGAGAATAATATCCAGAAAAAAAACTGAGCAAGGAGATAAATGCAACCTGAAAACTAAGTACAAAACGGTAATTGCAAATCCTCGAATATTAATAATTATCCTAAATTTAAATGGGATTATTTCACCAATCAACAGTCACATAGTGGCTGGTTAGATCATTAAACTAAACCCACCATTCTACTGTCTCCAGGAAATCCATCTGAGCTCCAAAGATGAACATTGACTGAAAGTAAAATTTTGGAAAACAGTCCTATGAGCAAATGGGACCCAAACAAAAGCAGAGACAGTCATACTCAGCCATACCTATACCAGATAAAACAGATTTCCAGTTATAAAAAAAAAAAAAACAACAGGGATGGGCATTATATAATGATTAAAGGTAAAAAGTATCAGGAAGACATAACACTCAATAATGTACATTCACCAAACAAAGTAGTATCAAACTATATAAGACACATTATTCAATCTGATAACTGACATTGCCATCAATGTAATAGTAATGAGGGACTTCAACACCATACTTTAATCAATGGGCAGATCAATCAGACAGCAAATAGACAGGGAATCAATAGCAACAATCCAATAATTAAACAAAATGGGCTAAATAAAAATTGATTAACAGATTTTTATTAAACACTAGACTTAATAAATAGTTTTGTATTCCCCCAAAACTGAGCACACTTTCATTTCAAGTGCTCATCTGGGCATTCACCATAACTGGCCACGTATTGGCTCATTGGGTGTCTATAAATTCATGAAGATTAGAATCATCTTCTCTGACCTCAATTTTATAAAACTAACAATCAACCACAAAAAGAAAGAAAAACCTCTAATATGTGGAGATAGAACAGCATATTACTGAATGAATTGATTTAATAAGGAAATCAAAGAAGAAATTAGAAAATACCTTGAGACAAATGAAAATGAGGCTATAACCTACATTGCGTCCTATGTGAGAACCTATGGGACACAACAAAAGCAAAATTAAGAGGGAAATATACAGCATGCACACATCAAGAAACAAGAAATACTCAAGTATATAATTTATCTATCACTTAGAGAAACTAGAAAAAGATCAATAAATAAAACCAGTAAAAGAAAGAATTTTTTAAAGATTAGAGCAGAAATAAAGTAGAAGTCAAAGTCCAAAGATTAATGAAATCAAAAACTGGGAAAATGGGGCCTCCCTGGTGGCTCAAGGGGTTAAGCACCACACTGTGAAGCAATCTGTAGCCTCTGCAGCACGAGTTCGATCCCCAGCCAGCCAGAGAGCAACCCACATGGTGAAGCAGACCTCTCCTGTCTTTCCCACTTCTCCCTTCAGCAGTGTATTTCAGTCAGTCTGCCTGTTCTGTTCCCCGCTCTGTCTCTGGTGAATCCTCTCACCCACCACACCTCTGGCCTGTACCCCAGCTCTTGTATGCATAAATAAATGAATCTTTTAAAAAATCTACTGAAAAAAAATTGGGAAAAGGTATTTTAATTCACAGTCCTGTTCCTAAAATAACAATTACTTTTCATATATACGTGTGTGTGTGTGTGTGAGAGAGAGAGAGAGAGAGAGAGAGAGAGAGAGAGAGAGAGGGCTGTAGCCAAGGTCTATAGCTGTGTCTATACAGCAGAGGGTTATGGCAGGTCAAAGGACAGTGCCAAGGTGGATGGCAGGTTACTGTCTATGGATTTTCACCTGCACTCACAATTGCAAGACACCTTAGGCTCAAGGAACATCAATAGGGTTTATTTTACAAACATGGGAAACAAAGAGATTACTATAGCCATAAATGACTAGCTATCTCACCCCAGATAGTGTCTGTAGTGTTCAGATGTAAGCAGAGTGCTGGTTACCTGTCAACAGTGCTGGACAGCACTGACCAGTAGTGAGTCAACAAAGGTCACCAGGGAGCACCAACTCTTCCTTAGTTGTTGGACTGCACCAATAACAAACAGGTCTTTGAGATATCAGGCCTAGAATCTTTGTTGCTCCTTTCAGGTGATGTCAGAGAAATGATTGGAGGCAGATTCAGTGGCCCAGTCTCTGAAAAGTTCTTTGGTTTCTCCTCCATCCTCAGAATTCAACTATTGGATGCTTCTTTTTTCACCAGGAACAGAGTCCTCTCAGCTACCTCCAGCCCTGCTTTATATCCTTTTCAGAATGTCCCACCTAGAAATCTGATTGGACCATTTTCAGTCCTATGGCTTTGGAACATTTAGCACAATCAGCTCGTAGCTCACACCTGAATGATTAATTCAGTGACCCCAGCACGAAATAAAACGGGAACTTGATACCTGTATAGACTCAGTCTGCCCTGATCTCAAGGCAGGACCATAAACTGTTGGTCTCCAAGGAGCCACAGCCAGAGCTGTGGTGGTGAAGCAGCCACAGCCAGTGGTGGTAAGCAGAGTGAGAGACGTCTACTGCTCCTGCCAGCTCTCAGCAGTTCCTACCATTTATGTGACTCTTTGGGGTTCCAGTTTCAAATATATGTATATATAATCATCTCTATTTTTAAGTAATGCATTTCCCTCAAATTTCTAATGCTTTTATCAATTTTAAAATTGTCTTGATGAAGATTTACTTTATACAAATTCTGAACATATGATCTTCCAAATGTGTGTGTGTGTGTATTTACTAATAGGATTTAGACAGAATAACACAGATTAGTGTACTATGATTTATGAGACTTGTTCATTCCCGTGTTAATAGTTGCTAAAACTGCTTTGGATTTCTATTTACTTAGCATTTTAGATATTTAGATTTATTTTTCTACATAATCATCAAGACTTATATAATATACCTTGAAGTATAATTTCTAATTCCTTTATTTATTCAAAAATTATCCATTAGATGCTCACATTGCTGAATGGTCATTCTTTCCTTCTTCTTAGAGACTTTACTTATGATGCATTTCATTTATCTATTTCAAAGTGAACTGTTTGCTTTTGACTCAACCTGCACATCCCATTATTGAGGATTTCTCTTTATATTTTATTGGATTCAATCCTCTTTTTCGTATTCCACTTTTACCCTTTTCTTGGTTTCTCTTTCATTTTGTTTGAAGAGAGCATCCTTAGTCTTCCTAAAGAAGAGAGACTATTATATACATATGGACATATTTATCTGAATAATACCCCAGATATTACATGTGTGACAATATCTTTATGCTCCACATTTTTTTATTGAATAAAGTCATTTAATTTACAAAAATTTCCTCAGATTTTTTTTTTAATTATCTATGCATACAAGAACTGGAGTGTAGCCAGAGGTGCAGGGCTTTGAGAAGATTCACCAGAGACAGAATGTGGGGCAGAACAGGCAGACCTACTGAAATACACTGCTGAGGGGATCAGCAGGCGAGACATGAGAGGTCTGTTGTGCCATGAAGGTCAGCTCCCTGGCTGGGGATCAAATTCATGCCTCATGCCAAGGGGCTGGAGATAGATTGATCGTGCTTAGACTTTAACCTCTGTGCCACCAGGGAGGCACACCTCAGAATTTTTAAGGCATCGCTCAATTGCCGTTTACATGTTGAGACTGAAGAAGCTATAGTGCTTTCTTTAATGTGATATGTTTGCTTACATTTGCATTGCTTGTTTATTGTATGTATTTCTGAGATAATTTAGAATAATCTCATTTCAGATGTTTTGACAGTTTATGATGATGGTTCTTGACTTGAATCCTTCTTCCTGTTACACATCTGATCCAAAAGAGTGGGTTCTTTGTTCTCTAGGGAGATAATTCAGCAGATAGTGCTAAGTGCAGTTGAATGAGGCTAGAATTTATTAGAGACTCATGGATGAATAAAATAGTGCAGAGTAAGCTAAATTCTTAGCTTAGCTTCTGAAAGGAAGTTAGGTAGAGACATTTCAAATGCAGGCCTACAAAAGAGGTTGAGGAGGGCATCTTCATTTCTTATTCTGGGTTGCACTATACCTGGGTTACACTCCAACTGAACATGTGGGTTCTTGGCATTCTTCTGGGAAATTGTGAGATAGTCATTAGTCAGTATCTAGTAGCCATTAGTCAGTATTTTTTCCTAGCATGGTACCACATAGTCATTGTGGTGGGCCAAATTGTTTGGACAGGACACTCCACTTTATGATTTAAACTTGTCAAACAGGACTTTGGGCAAATTTTCCTATAAGCTCACAATTTATTTTACCAAATCTGTCTCACTCTTTCCTTCCTTCCTACATTCTTTCCTTCCTTTCTCTCTCCAACCCTCCTTCTCACCATCTCTTTTTCTTATTTTTTTTTAGATTGTATAAAAGGAAGTTACTCAAAATCTGAAGAATGTTTTGTTTATTTGGTAAATTAAAAAGTATATATTTATTTATACATATCTTCCTTATAATTTTTTTTCCATACGCATTCTTTTTTAAGATTTATTTATTTATACAAGAACTGGGGTACAGGCCAGAGGCATGGGAGGGTGAGAGAATTCACCAGAGACAGAGCGGGTAGCAGAACATACAGATGACCGAAAAAACTGCTGAGGGGAGCAGCGCGTGAGGCAGAAGTGGTCTGCCGCACATGTGGGTATCTCCCTGGCCAGCCAGGAATCAAACCCGCGCTGCAGAGCTTTGCGGACAGCTACACAGTGCTGCAGCCAACCTGCTGCACCACTGGGGGGACCCCTGTAAGCGTTCATGCAGTCGGATTGGTAGATGGGGTTCACAGAGCACACAGATTAGAATGGCTTCCTTATATATTAAGTTTATAATGGATTCTGATGAATTCAAAGTTAATTACTGGGAAGAACTCAGAGCCTGATGATTACCTACACTCAGCTTAGATGGACTCCCTTAAATAATAGCTACCTTCAGATTACACAAAGCAGATTCATAATGGTTCTTAAGCCCTTCCACAGTCCTCTAAACTTCCAGTCCATGGACTAGTCTGAAACTTGTATCAAGAAATTTCCTGACTCCTACTGTCTTACAGAACCAAAATCCAATTGCATTTCTTCTTCTTTTTTGATACTACTTTATGGTAATATCATTTCAGTATCTACAAAAACATGTAAACATTGGGGAATGTCTTGATTTGTAGGTCCTCACCCATGTGCTTACAATTACAAGACATGATACAGACAAAGAGTATAACAATAATAGGATATATTTATGGGGGGGGTGTTGGAAGAGATAAGAAAAAAGAAAAGATTTGAATGCCACAAGTGGCCATCTGTCCTGTCCCAGATTGTGTCCAGTACTCCAAAATCTGGTCATGCAAGATGGCATTGTCCCTTTGATGAAAGCCTAGAGCTACATGCACAGTAGTGAGTGGTGGATGAGAACCCAAATCTAGATGGCAGCTAGAGGGAATCACAGGTGACACTGCTGAGGTGGCATCGAAGCAGTTAGTGGAAACTATCCAGAAACCAGGTGGGCAGCACCAGAAGCAACTGCAACAGGAGATGCCAGCTATGCTGGAGGCAGGAACCAAGGTCATTTGGCAGTGCTGGAGGATCAGAAGCAGTGGACAGTTCTTAGAGATGGCTGGGGAAAGGAAAGCAACACCAATCAGTGCCAATTAGCAGGCTGCAGTGTGAAGAATTGAGCAGTATTGCACAGCTCTTTTAGGCAGTGCCAGAGGATCAGGCAGCAACCAACAAAACTTTTAGAAGAGGTTACAGGATGAGGCACCAGGTATAGCTCTCTCAGAGATGCCAGGCATAGACCAGTGGCACCTATCACCTATTCAGCAGGCAATATGGAAACAGAGGAGGAGTGGGAGCAGCAGTCAGCCAGCCAAGTTGTCAAGCAGATAGACAATAGTTTGAAGAGT
The DNA here is from genome assembly GCF_964194135.1 of Talpa europaea. Classification (NCBI taxonomy): domain Eukaryota; kingdom Metazoa; phylum Chordata; class Mammalia; order Eulipotyphla; family Talpidae; genus Talpa; species Talpa europaea. The sequence continues at coordinate 65,070,328 of NC_140070.1, forward strand.
TCAGATTCCAAGGTCTTCCCAGATGAGAGTCAGGATGAATATGTACTCTGAAGTGAAGATCTTGATGAGTCTTGGTGGTCTGAGTCATTGAAGTAAATTTTTTTTTTTTAAGATTTATTTATTTATTTTTACAAGCACTGGGTACAGTCAGAAGCGCGGGAGAGTGAGAGAATTCACCAGAGCCAGAGCGGGGAGCAGAGCAGGCAGAAGGACCGAAGTACACTGCTGAGGGGAGCAGTGGGCGGCAGGAGAGGTCTGCGTGCCATGTGGGACCCTCCTCTGGTGGCCGGGGAGCAGTCGGGGATCGAACCAGAGCTGCAGAGGCTGCGGGCAGCTTCACAACCCAGCGCTCAACGGCTGCGCCACCGGGAGGCCCTGAAGTAAACGTTTCAATGAGTTTAGATCTGAATATGAATCTATTTACGGCATGTGTCTGTCTTCCTTCATTGTGCGATGGTCTCAAACTTGATTGTCCTATTTTCAAAATTACACCTATGAAAACCTGATTGATGTGAGCACAAGCTGAAATCTCTTTGACATATTTACAAAAATTGCACCAGTGTCAAAACTGAAACCACATTGTGTGAAAATCCACCCTACACTGAGGTCTGCCTTCAGACCTGATTTTTGCTGGGTATGGTGGTGGACATAGGAAGTCCTGTTGTGGAACCTAGCACATTCTGTTCTACCTTTGATCCAGGAACCACATGGCTCCTTTCACATCTATACTAAGGAATACCAAAGCCTCCTTTATTTATCTTCCTCCCACAATAGAGATTGATTTCCCATTTGAGAAATGACCCAGGATTTGAAACGATAAAAGACATTTTCGTGTTCTGAACCTCCAACTTGACAAAGGAACGCTTTGATTTTACTACTCAATACTTTTAAAATGTCAGTTTCTGCCTACTTCTATCTGAGGAAACATGTGAGGAAACATAGCTGAGACTCTTTAGTTTTTCCTATTACAAATGTTCATTTAAGTGAATAAGAACATGAGTGAAAAATTATACAATGGAATACTATTCAGCAGTCATAAATGATAGACTCATGCTATTCATAGCAACATGGATGAAGCTGGAAGGGATTATGCTCATTGAAATAAGCCAGACAGAAACAGGAAATATAAAAATATTGGATGGTTACACTTATCGGAGGGATGCAGGGGAACTGAATAAGGGATCAGGAATTAAAATAATTATAATAGGGGCTTCCCCGGTGGTACAGTGGGTTGAGTGCAGAGCTGTGGACTGGTCTGCCGCCTCTGCAGTGCTGGTTTGATCCCCGCCAGCTGGGGAGAATCCCACATGGTGTGACAGACCTCTCCTGTCGTGCTCTGCTCCCCGCAGCAGTGTATTTCTGTCGTCTGCCAGTTCTGCTCCCTGCTCTATCTCTGGAGAATCCTCTCACCTTTCTGCGCCTCTGGCCTGTACCTCAGCTCTTGTATAAAAATAAATTAAAAATCTTTAAAAAAATAATAATTATAGAGCCTCCCCTGGTGGCGCAGCAGTTGAGCGCTGGGCTAAGAAGCTGCCTGCAGCCTCAGCAGCGTGGGTTGGATCCCAGGCCACCAGCGAGGGTCCCACATGGCGTGCAGACCTCTCCTCACGCCTGCTGCTCCCCTCAGCAGTGTATTTTGTCAGTCTGCCTGTTCTGTTCCCTGTTCTGGCTTTGGTGAATTATCTCACCCTCCCGCACTTCTGACTGTACCCAGTGCTTGTATAAATAAATAAATAAATATTTAAAAATAATAATAGTAATTATAATAAATTAAAAGACAAAATCAACAGGCAACAATAAATCAGACATATTTTGTGGGGGAGGGAAGGGTGGGATCTCAATAGGGGAGGGAATAGCATAAAGGACTAGGGTGATGGTACACTGGTGAATTGGTGATGGAATTTTTGGGGGACCACACCTGAGAGGAGAAAGCATGCATTATACAAAAACGAAGAATTATGTAAAATATATATAAAAATATGCATATATAATAATGAAAAAAAATTACCAAGCAGGATACTGAGAAATGACATGTCCAAAATATTGACACAGAAAAACAGTATAGAAATCAAAGTTGATGAATTTAGTAGAAGTATTAAATTATGTAAGTTTTTAGCAGAATAAACACAAAGCAACCCAGAAACTATTGTAAATATTTGGATATAGTCCAAGGGTTGTGTTTTTTTCTATCTCAGTATACCACTTGAATGCATATGTGTTATGTCAGCAAAATATTTTCCTTATTGATCAAATATTTTAAATTAAATCTAAAACATTTCCCCATTCCCTACCATCTCTAAAAATGCATATATTATTACCCAAATAGAAAAAAAGTTGTTTCGCATATATGGAAACAGAGAATAACGGAACGACTGTATGGACAATCCTTGTCACTGTCACTGGTTTCCTAAATCCTGATAATATCAGAGACATTTATTTAAATTGTAAAAGTGGAAACAGTGCCTACCTTTACCCCCATCTAAAGATGTTTCAAAAAGGTCAGTTGATCATGATCAGGGCTCCTGGCTAAATTTGCATTCCACTCCCATCAATAAACTTGTTTTCCATAGCAATATATTCTATTGCTTGTACAATATATATTTAATCTGGGGCCCACCTACAAGATAACCTCCATGTATTGGACCCAACTCTTCTCAAGTCTGGGAGACTTGTTCCATGAAATTTTGGGTGACTCAAAATCTAAATTCTAAAACTTCTTGAGAAGTTTCAACAGCAGAGTTGCAAGAGACCAAAAATCTATCACCTGAGGTTTTCATAGGAAGAACTATGAATGTTGCCAAGTGTAAAAAATCATTTGCATGTGTAAAGAAAAATTTCCATTTGCACTGACTTCTTCCTCAATGTATTGGGAAGATCTAGTCTCCTTAATTCTTACTAATTTAGAAGGCAGAACAAAATCTGCATAATAGCTGTAGTCCTGTTTACTGTGCCTTTTCTGATAACCTTCCCTGAAATGCATACTTCTTCAAACCCCACAATTTATTTTAGCTGAAATTATTTAAGGTAGTGACTAATAGCATATGATTGAGTTACTCACTCTAATAGTACCTCTCTGATGTATGTAGGAGTTATGTATATATGTTAATATTAAATGTCATTTTGGCTAAAGAGGAGAATAAATTTTCAAATCACCTGACTCTGATTAGTTGACATTAACCAGTTTAATAACTTGTTTATTTTCCTTTTCCAAGCAAGTAGTTCAATATTCTCCATCCTACTGCCTTTTTTTTTTTTTAAAGACTTATTTATTTATTTATACAAGTACTGGGTACAGTCAAAAGTGAGGGAGGTTGAGAGGATTCACCAGAGCCAGAGCGGAGAGTAGAACAGGCAGAGTGACAAAGTACACTGCTGAGGGGAGCAGCGGGCGGCAGGAGAGGTCTGCGCGCCATGTGGGACCCTCACTGGTGGCCGGGGATCAAAGTGGCGCTGCAGAGGCTGCGGGCAGCTTCGCAACCCAGCGCTCAACCACTGTGCCACCAGGGAGGCCCCCCTTTTTTAAGATTTATCTTTTATTTATACAAGATCTGGGGTACAGGCTAGAGTCACAGGAGGGTGAGAGAATTCACCAGAGAGAGCGGGGAGCAGAACAGGCAGACGACGGACCGAAAGCACTGCTGAGGGGCGCAGCGGGCAAGACAGGAGAGGTCTGCCTCGCCATGTGGGATTTTCCCTGGCCCGCCAGGAATGGAACCTTGCTGAGGAGGCTGTGGACAGCTTCACAGCACTTCGGTCAACCCGCTGTGCCACCGGGGAGGCCCGCTACTGCCTTCTTATGATGCAAAGTCTCTGTAATCAGGTCCCTTCATCATATCTGTTTTCCTAGGTACATAGTGTATGGATATATAAAGAATTCTTAGATGTGGAATCTGGGAAAAGACGAAGTGGATTCAAGAGTAGGCCATCTTTCACACAGACTTGTTCATCAAACAGAGCAGGTAATTCATTACTGACAAAATAAAGTATGACCTCATCCATATTATAGGAATTGCATGTTAATTTCTCCAAATTAAATTAATGTCTTGGACTACTGCAAGACTAGGTACGCATATGTTCATATAAAATATGATAGAAAGGAATTATCTGTTTAAGTAGAAGATGTGTGGACATGATCACGGCTTCCCATATTTGCCAGTCATGAGATGATCCTAATGAGATTTTAAGTCTGTATTACGCATGCTTTTTCAATTGCAAAATATTAACTTTGAAGATGGTAGTTCACCTAGCTAGTATTCTTTGCTTTTCCTTTTTATTTAGAGTACACTGCCTTACTATATTATTTTTTATTTTTGATTTTATATATATTTTACATCATTCATCCTTTTTGCACAATATATGCTTTTTTCTCTCAGGTGTAGCCCCTATAAAATTACTACTACCAATTCACCTATTCACCATCACCATAATCCCTTGTGCTCCACCTCCCTCCCCTCCCACACAGAGTATTTGATTCATAGTTGCCTGAAGATTTCATTTTAATTTATTTTAATTATTTTAATTCCTGATCCCTTATTCAGTTCCCCTACATTCCTCCTATAAGTGAAACCATCCAATATATATTTTTTCCTTTTTCATTCTGGCATATTTCACTGAGCATATCCCTTCCAGCTGTATTCATGTTGCTGTGAATGGCATGAGTTTATCTTTTTTGATTGATGAGTAATATTCCATTGCTAATATATATACCACATTTTCTTGATCCCGTCATCTATTTTTGGACATTTGTGTTATTTACATATCTTTCCTATTATAAATAGAGCTGCAATAAACATAGGAGTACAGGTATTCTTTTCAATTAATGTTTTTGTGTCCTTCATGTAGATTCCTAGGAGTAGAATTGCTGGATCATATGGAAGCTCCATTTTTAGTAGTTTGAGGAAACTCCACATAGCTTTCCACAGTGGTTGCACCAGTTTGCATTCCCACACCAGTGTAGGAGAGTACCTTTTTCTCCACATCCTCACCAACATTTGTTTTTTCCTGTTTGTTTTTGTTTGTTTGCTTCTTGTTTGTTTTTAATTTAAAGATTTATTTATTTATTTATACAAGCACTGGGTATAGTCAGAAGCATGGGAGGGTGAGAAAATTCACCAGAGCCAGAGCGGGGAGGAGAACAGAAAGACAGATGGAGGACACTGCTGAGGGGAGCAGCAGGCGGCAAGAGAGGTCTGCACACCATGTGGGACCCTCACTGGAAACCAGGGATAGAACTGGCGCTGCAGAGGTTGTGGACAGCCTTGCAGCTCAGCGCTCAACCGCTGCACCACCGGGGAGGCCCACCTGGTTTTTTTTTTGTTGTTTTGTTTTGTTTTTTAATATAAGCCATCTCACTTCTGTAAGATGGTATCTCATTGTGGTTTTGATATGCATCTCCCTGCTTATAAATGATGCTGAACTATTTTTAAAATATTTATTTATTTATGCATACAAAAACTGGGGTACAGGCCAGAGGTGTGAGGGGTGGTAAGTGGATTCACCAGAGACAGATTGGGGAACAGAACAAGTGGATTAACTAAAATACACTGGTGAGGGTAGCAACAGGCAAGGCAGGAGATATCTACTGTGCCATATGGATCACCTCCCTGGACAGGGATTGAACTCATACTGCAGTCGTGTGGATTGCTTCATAGTGCAGATGCTTAACCCCTTGACCCACCAGGAAGGCCCCAAAGTTGAACATTTTTTCATTTACCTGTTGGCCCATGCATATCCTCTTTGAAAAAGTATATTTTTAGCTCTTCTGCCCATTTTTTTTACTGCATTGTTTACTTTTAATTTTGTTGAGTCACATCAGCTCTTTCTAGATCTTTGTGATCAGTCCCTTATTAGTAGTATTGCAAAAATTTTCTCCAATCAGTAGGACATCTCTTTGTTTTAGTTAATGATTTTTTCTGCTGTATAGAAGCATTTTAATTTGATGTAGCCCCAGCTATTCATCTTTTCCTTCACTTTATTTGCTTTGGGGGATGTGTCTTTAGAGATGTTACTAAGATGTATGTCAGGTAATGTTTTGCCTATATTCTTCTATATATTTTATGGTTGCAGATCTTATGTCCAATTATTTTATCTATTTTGAGTTGACATACCCTGCTCATGGATTTGAAGAATCAACACTATCAAAATGGCCATCCTACCTAAAGCAAATTACAAATTCAAAGCTTTTCCAATAGAATGTTCAATGGCATTCTTCAAAGAAATAGAATTAATATTGTTGAAATTCACATGGAACCACATACACACACACACAAAAAAAAAATAAAAAACAAACCTAGAATAACCAACGCCTCCTGACTAAAAAGAATAGAGGTATCACACTCCTAGTCTTCAAATTTAATTACAAAGCCATAATATTTAAAACTGTATCATAATGGAACAAAAACAGACACAGACCAATGGATCAATTAGAAAACCCAGAAATAAATCCACATATTTATGGACAACTAATCTTTGACAAAGGAGCAAAGAATATGCAATGGAATAAGGACAACTTGTTCCATTACTGGTGCTGGGAAAACTGGTCTGCTACATGCAAAAAAAAAAAAAAAAATGAATCCAGACATCTAGCTAGTGTTCTAAAAGAATGGAGAGATGAAGGAACAATTTTAATATTTATAAATTCTTACTTAATAGTGGATGTGGCACAAATTATCTACCAATAAACTTGATTCAGGAACCAGCAGATATTTCATTCTCTTCACCAAAATTTTTAAAGTAAATATAATCAAAAAAGATTACCTCACAAGGGTGAAAACTTTTCCAAAATGGTAGAAGGGAGAGATAACATGTTTTATGATTCAGTGGTATTAAGGCATAATGTGGTGTATATCACAGTCAAATGTAGAGATTGCCAAGGCAGAATGAAATCTCATCTATTCTTAATAGGAAATTAGATATCACAATTATATACATGTTTTTAAGATAATCGATGACTAGCCATTTGAGTAATAGAACCTCGTAGCAAAACTTGTCACACATCTTAAATTACTTGGTTATTGGCATGACCCTTGTCACTAGCTAATTGTCCCTGTTTTTTTAAAATGTTGCACATCTTGCATAGGCCATAGGCAATAAAATAAATAATTTTGAACTTTACCGTGGAGTTTGTGTTCATCTAGTCAAGAATAAAAAAACATGTTTTCAGGTTTATTGTGGTTATGGTTACCCACACTGCTCTATTGACATCAAATTCCTTTAATCACAAGCATGATGAGGTTGGGAGTTAGTCAGATTTTCTTTCCTCAATTTATGTTTCACTTTTCATGTTTACTCTAGGTACCATGCCTCATATCTGTCATGTATAGTTTTCCCATTTGTATTTGTTTGTTATTTTTACACAAAACATAATAATCTGTTGATGAGGATTTTAGAGGATTAGCTTGCTTTTTAAGAAGACACTCTCTCCCTAATGGTAGAATATGCAATAATCACAATTATGTCACCATTATTCAATTATGATGCTCTGCTTAACAAGTATTACTGCCATCCTCCCATGGTTAGAGAGTTTTCATTTTTTTTTTTTAATCTTCCCATAGCTTCACTAGGTTTTCACGAATAAAAGGACAAAAAGTGTTGCTCTCCCTCCTGAATATTTTGCCTTGTTATTCAATGTTAGAAGTGATAGAGATGGGTTCAGGAGCTGTTAATATTTCTTTCTAACAGAAGGAAGAAAAAAATTAAGGATCCTCTGTAATCATAATTTTAATAAAATATATTTGTTGGGGCCTCCCCGTTGGCGCAGCGGTTGAGTGCTGGGTTGCGAAGCTGCCCTCAGCCTCTGCGGCGCCAGTTCGATGCCCGGCTGCTCCCCGGCCACCAGAGGAGGGTCCCACATGGCGCGCAGACCTCTCCTGCCACCAACTGGTCCCCTCAGCAGTGTACTTCTGTGCTTCTGCCTGCTCTACTCCCCTCTCTGGCTCTGGTGAATTCTGTCACCCTCCCGTGCTTCTGAGTGTACCCAGTGCTTGTATAAATAAATAAATAAATAAATCTTAAATATATATATATATATATTTGTTATCATTTTCTTCCATTTAAAAATGTTTATGCTTTCATTTGAGAAAAAATGAGATTATGATTAACCATCACAATTTCATTACAACCTATTGGCAATTGATTTTGCTTATGAGAAAAATGAATATTACATGTAACAGTTATCAGTTTGTAGGTATAAAAACATTTGTGAAATCTGTCTGTCCCTCAGCAAAAATTCCACTTAGGTACTGTGCTTCAATTATATAACTTCTTCCCAGATCTTAGGCAGAGGCTACAGATAAACCATTGGTTGCATCACCACTACAATTTCTACAAGCAGTTTTAATCTAAGACCTTACATTCTGCCTACAATTCCTTTCTTTATTTTAATTGATAGTTGCTTATCATGATCCTCATTTTAAAATATCCCTTCAGACATTCTTCTTTACTGAAAGTTTTAGTAACTCCAAGTTTATATTTAAATTCCAATTATGTTTTATTCATTTACTTGTGAAACTCAAGTTAAGTATAATTATAATTTGTAATTACATTTTCTACTCTACAGGATTATTATATACCCTCAGGATTTGTTTATCTGTCATAGTCCATCTGGCATTATTGGATGCCTCATCATATATATATTAAATGAATTTAATCTCAACATCATATATTAAATAAATTTAATCTCATCAAATTATATTAGCAGGATCTGATACAATGAATCACAACACATTTATTTGCAGTTATTTTTAATAGTAGACATTATTGTAATTTAATTATATGAATGCAAGTCAAATACCTAACTTAATAAAATGTGTTGCATAATATATAGTGTAATATTAAATATTATTAGACATGTTTGGTAAATTGATGTGTCACCTACCTGGGTGAACACACATTTAAGATAATTAAACTTTGGGATGAAATAAAATATTAATAAACTATATTAGATAGACTATATTGTGCCAAAATTGTTAATTACTTGCTAAAATCTGGAAAACACCACATTTCAACTGCCAATTATTCTTTTTTTATTTATTCTTTAAATGTCTAATTAATGTGGCAATTATTACACATGAATTTGTAGTACCACATCTTTGTGAATACATGATACAAGTTGGCATCTGGAAGTATCATAAGTGATGTCATTTATTTTTATCTGAAAAAGTATTTCCTTAAGGTCTTAGTAATTTTTTTTTTACTCTGTACTTTGTTCATCTGACATACAATTAACATATTAAAATATATCTGGAGGGCTTCCCTGGTGGCCTAGGGTTTAAGTCTCAGTGCTACCACCTCTATGTGTTTGATCCCTCCAGGATGCTCATCCACATATGGCTCAGCAGACTTCTCCTGTCTAGCCCGCTGCTCCCTTCATCAGTGTATTTCAGTAAATCAGCTTGTTCTGCTCCCCACTTTGTGTCTGGTGAATCCTCTCATCCCCCACATCTCTGGCCTACACCCTAGTTATTTTATGCAAAAGAAATAAATACATAAATACATACATAAATAATAAAAATATGAAAGTTTGCATCTGGAAATTGTTCCTCTACCCCACACATGCATACACACACACACACAGCCTTAAACATACCCACTAACAAAGAAATTAAAGATAAAAATTTGATGAATAATAGTGTTTACTGAATATATGTGTCTTGGTTGCCCACCAGAAATGAAATGATGTCATACTGGATAGTGGTAATACAAGGATGATTACTGGCAAGGTATCTTCTTTCCAGGATCTCTAATTTCAGTGGGGTTATTATTAACAAATTTTCTGTGAGGGAACTATGAAATTGATATCAGCAAAAAAATTGTTATATTTGCTGTTGTTTTTTTTTTTGTTATCAGAATTTTAAAATGAATGGATGTTTCTCTTCCATTCTACAAAATATAAAAGAAAAAGATAAAAGGGGAAGTGAAATTATTTGGTATTGATTAAACATATTGAATTGGAACACAGAAATTCAGTCACCAATGAGTTAAAATACCTAAAGGTAACTGCAATATTACTGAATTTTTAATTTATCTCTAGGAAGAATTAATATATGGAAGGATAAAGGAGTAGTCTTCAATAAAATTAGAATTGGATGGTTGACATAAAAAAAACTACTATTACAGCATTATCAGGCAAGAGGGCCTAATAGCCAAGTAGTGAAACAATCCCAGTTGCACTGAATGACTCTGACCATTTCTAATGTGGAATTTGATTCTTCAGGAAATTTTTGACTGATTCTATTACAAATTGATTCTACTTACTCTACTTGCTCTGATTGCAAGATTCCCAATCTGAGAATACCCCTTATAAAATAAACTCCAAACAAATCAAAAAAGATTTCACCAATATATTGTGACTGCATTTATAATGAGACTGAATATCATGATTGAATATTACATTTCATTAAATCTCAGTAATAGACCAATTAAAGCAGAGTGACAACTTCACTTGATTTCACTTATTGTCTCAATTGCATTTTAAAGAGTTATATCTGAGCCAAAGATTATGTGTGGATAACTGTATGTAGTGAGAAGTCAACAACATAATAAGTACATATAAAACTATAAAATGATAATCTGAAGCAGACTAGGAGTAGATATCATACTTTTTACCATGTTAAATGTTTACCTTTCTTCTTTCTATGTTTATGACATTTTATGTAAAGTAAATAAAAAAGGACTTTTCCAGGAGAGTGAAGACATTAATTCTGAAATAAAACAAAGATTTGACTCTAGTTATAACTCTGCATATAACGTAATTCACTAAATGCACTCTGGCAACCCCTGTCAAAAATGAGAATATTCAAATACTGGGTGTTCAGTAGTAGAAATCTGTGATGAGGGGTTCCCTAGTGGTGCAAGGGGTTAAGACACAACCTGCGAGGCTGTCTATAGCTTCTGCAGCATGAGTTTGATCCCCAGCCTGCCAGGGAGCAACCCACATGGCACAGCAGAACTCTCCTGACTCACCCGCTGCTCCCCTCAGTAATACACTTCGATCAATCTGCCTGTTGTGTTCCCTACTCTGTCAAGGGTGAATCCTCTCACCCCCCGCACTTCCGGTCTATACCCCAGCTCTTGTATACACAAATAAATAAATCTTTAAAAAAAAGAAAGAAATGTGTGATGACTGTTGACTAGTTCCTTGAAATGAATTGTCACTATCCGTATGGACTATTCTGCTACTTATGTATCATGCAGGTCACCCACTCAGCAATGGCACTTGCTCCTTTTGAGTCATCTACATTTCTGACTAAATTCCCATCATTATAATTTTCGAGTCTATGATCCCATGATTGCTTAATTCTTCATTTGTATTTGTCACTGGTAGATTCTGACTTAATATTTATTATCTGGACTTTTCTGGGTAACTGCATACAGTTTCTTATATGCTTTAGCAGCCTTTGGAAAGTAAATGTCAGAAAAAAAATAGTTTAGGCATTTACCCACACTCTTTATGTGGAAAGTACACTGGTTCTAAATTCAAAATATCTCCCTTGACCATTGTTTTATTATTTAGAAGCAGCAAGAATGAACATCTACTAAAATCTTGAGTTTTATTTCTTTCTCCAGTGAAATGGGAAAAAACAGCACAGCTTTTCAAATAAATTGCTATGTTAATATGCTATGGTTATATTATTTTATGTAAATAATATTTATTTTAGTAAACAGAGAGAGACTTGCTCAATCACAAGAACCAAATAATTGATGATAAACTGACCCCAAGTCAATAATAATAAAAATTCCATGATCAGGAAGATTTTTGTCTACTTTTGTTTTATCATCATGTAGAAAATGCTTCCACATTATTGATTTATTTTTTTAAATAAATCAATGTATTTATATCAAGGTTTTTATAAATTAAGATATTTATTTATATCCCATCTAATTCCATCTAATACCAAAAGCCAAATAAATGGATGCACATTAATATCATAATAAAATAATATCTGATATGATTTATATAACATAAAAACATCCAAAATATACTACAACCAAGCTCAAATTTCTTCTCAGTTGTATAACAGTGGGATATTGCTATGAATCTTTAGCTCAATTTTTATATGCATTCTTTGTATGTGACAATACAAAATTATTGTCAACATGTTAATGATTTGTACTTAGATCCTTGGAATTAAGGTCAGATTTCGGTGTCAGGATAGAGACCTTCTTTGGGATGTTGCCAGTAGTTTTCACAAGTGAAACCTGATGAGAGAACATTATACAGTGAGTAAGATCAAACTTTGCAGCCAGACTCCTGGGTTGGATGTCTGAATGTGTTCTTGATCACTTTACAAACTTTGGAAAACACCAGTGTCTGTAGGTTGGTTTCTTTACCTTCAAAGACACTAGGAAAACATACTTTATAGTGTTCTTTTGAAGAAAAAATGAGTCAGCATATTTCAAGTACTTGGAGAAGCTCAGGATCATGCTCACTATTGAATTTCATTGTTTTTCCTTTTTTTTTTAAATTTTAACTGATAGTATCGTAAAACAGTTATCTTTAAAAAAAAAAACCTCAGTGGAAAAAAAAAAAAACGTGTATTGATTAACCACACATGTTTTGAGAAAAACTCATGAGATCATTTTAAATTTGGATGCAGGTGCAGCAGGCTACATATTATGTGTGTTAGTAACATAAGATGCCTCTATCTCCTTGATTACAATTTAGAAGAAAAGGGAAACAATTTTCTCAGTAAAGAGATATAATCAGTGTGTTGTAGAAGTGAGGAGGTAAAGTATATAATGTTCCCCCACTTCCTGTTTTTACACAAGACGTATAAAAATTGAGGCTATTGGGTTGAGAGGGGAAGTTTGGGGAGCAAAGAGTAGAGGTGATTCAATGGACTGTGGTCGAGGATTATTGATGCTTTTCTGGACAGTTGTATTGTGATAACAATCTTCTGAAATTGTGTGACACTATATTTCCAAATCATGTACAGTGTTGTAAGCCAAGCTACTTCAATTAAATATAGATATACAATTTATAAAATAATAAGAAATAATAAACACATTGTTTTATTTTCTCAAATCTTATCTAGTTATTTCTTACAGTCATTGTCAACTATTAGCTCTGTAATTCTATTGGGCTGTCAGAAAAGTCATGACCTAAGGAAAAAATGTGTCATGACTAATCCAACAACCCAATGTATAAATTATATTTTGGAAATCATTACAATCTTATGATGTAGATATCAGTGGGACATATAAAGGCCCAAGAAGAATGAAAGAGGCAAAAGAAAAAATATAAAGAAAAATGGAATTTATAAGCTTTGTGTCTATGAGCAGGAGACCACCAATAAGTGTTTGAGAAGAAGGGGAGTAGGAGGTAGAGTGGTGATGACTGTGTTTTGGGATGTGAGTGTTAATCTCTCGCAAGCTGCCCGAGTTTTTAGCTGTCTGTGTGTAAATGCAAGTTACCTCCCGTATGTGTATTCAACAAATCGAGGCCCCTTAGCCATCTATATTTGGTATAAAATATAAAATATAAAGACCATAGAAAAGAGCATTTCGGACATACCGAGGGTTCAGGTGCTCCCTCCCTGTTGGCACTGCAGGAAGCTTTCTGCTTTCCTATCACCAAATAAACTTTCTAAATCTCACTACTTGTGGTCCGTGTCCTCAATTTTCATGACACAAGACAAGAATATGTTGACACCATGTGACATCAGTGTCAGCTAGAAAACACTTCTGTGCTCTATCTCCCCCTCTCGTAGGGATGTTCTTTCCTTGATATTCTTCTAAAGTAACGTTGCCATTCTAGAGGAATTGGACTCCATAAATGAGTCTTCCAACATATATGACTGCAGCTTTAGTACTCTTTTACTGTTGCTCTGGGTTATGAAGTTTCTGGATTATGATTGCCTAATACTAAAAATCAAAGATATGATGCCAATGCATACTTAGGCACCAGTAAGTTAGTGTTACTGAAACTCTCTAATCAAAAATCTGCATGTGTCCAAGATTTAAAGGAATGGGTTTTGCAGTGAGAGTGTCAGTATTCAAGGTTGAGGGGTGCAAAAGTTGTTTTAATTGCAGTCAGTGTTACTGTTTCAGTTCAATGCAGTGACTAATATAACCAGCTGGACCTACCGCCATACTAGCTCTAGGACATCAATGCCACTAATGCCTTGTGCTGCTAGTGTCCATTAGACATTTTGTTTAAATAGTTACTTTTGGGTTTCATAAGTTTTGGGGACCAGAGCCAGTTTGTGAAAGAGCAAGCCAAGGGGACAGGATGACCTGATCGGTGGGTTCTCACCTGTGCTCTGATGAATTCAGGGCACACAAGGACAATTAATAACATAATTCATTTACATAGTGAGTGAGAAAAGAGAATATTGAGTAGAAGGGAGGGGAGAGAAGGGAAGAGGAGTGGAGGAAAGAGAGATACAAATTGGCATGTGACCAGATGCTATCCCTCCTGCACCAGATAAAGTCCATTTTGCAAAAACCTGAGTCCAAGCCAAAGCAGCAAATGATGGGAAATGGCAGCCCACCAAGAAGAAGACAGGGAGGCAGGAACTGTAGCATGGAGAAGAGCTCTGAAGCACATGGAGAAGGAACGCCTGTCAGGCCTGGATGCAGGGACTGAAGTCTCAAGGAATGGAAGCACACAGACGAAAGAGCCCAAGGCAGGAGTCTGGCAGGAACCTGAGGACAAACTGACGCAGTCCATCATGAAGAGAGAAGGATCCAGTCTGCCCAATCAGAAGCTGAGCACCAGGCATGGAAAGAAAAGTCCAAGAAAGGCAAAACAGCCTCCCATTAGATCTTTTAAAGTTCACATGAGGGCCTCCCTTGTGGCGCAGCAGGTTGAGGCAGCACTGTGAGCGCCGGTTCGATTCCTGGCCTGCCGGTGGGGGAGATTCTCACTTGGCGCAGCAGACCTCTCCTGTCTTGCCCGCTGCTCCCCTCAGCAGTGTTTTTGGTCTGCCTGCCTGTTCTGCTTCCCACTCTGTCTCTGATGGATCCTCTCACCCTCCCATGCCTCTGGCCTGTGTTCCAGCTCATGTGTAAATAAATAAATCTTTAAAAAAATGATAAAGTTCACATGAAAGCCTCCCCCTGCTGTTCCTCTTTCCCAGAATCTCCCCAATTCAGGGAATAGGGGAATGAAGTCCACAAAAATCAACTCTTCCATTAGTTCCACACACTGTCCTTGGATGAGACAGTGATGGACCAGGGGCTGGTCTTCCAAGACAAGGTCAAAGAATTATAATTGGACACCATACCCCATCCTCCATTCTTTTACCACCCATTCTCCCCACCCAAGACACTGTTGCTGTGGTCAAGTGGCAAATCAAGGGCAAAGAAACCAACATGGCTGCCAGGTCCATACACTGTCACCTTGGATTTTGGCCATAGCACAAGTTGGCTGTGAGGTGGATGCTTAGCTCTTCTGAGAACCCAAAGCTTGCATGTAGCATCAGGAGCTGCAGCACCTGTTGGGCAGCCCAAGGTGATAGCAAATGTCTGCAGAAGGCTGAAGCCCAGAGCACTGCTGGCACTACAAGTGACTGCACAATTGTGGCTCCATTGGACCAAGATGGATGTCACTCCTCCAACATGTTTGCATTCTAAAAATGAGACAGTTGCAAGTCTTAGAATAGTCCCAACCTTCCAAGAGTTATCCAATTTTATTTTGGAACAAATGTGAGATATTTCCCAGCAGGATCCTTGTAACAACTGGAAAGTTAATTTATTCATTCCACTGACTTTCTATTTGCCATAATTAATGCAGACTTGGCTCAAGCTAGGAAATTATTGTATAATGTGTATAGATTGTTAATAACCTAAACCCCCAATCTTAACATACATAACAAATTGCACCATATTTTTTTTCCTAATCAAGGTTTTGATCACGGGATTAATAAATGCTCAGATTTAATGAAAAGATGAGAAATAAATCCTTAAACGCTAATTGGCTGTCAAAAAGTCATAAGCTCCAAAAAAGTGTCAAAAATTTATTTTATGCTATTTTTTTAAATTAAAACTAGTGTAATATTAATGATACAATATTTGACTGAAAACATGTTCAGAATGTGGGCCTCCCTGGTGGTGTAGCAGGTTGAGTACAGTGCTTTGAAGCTGTCCGCAGCCTCTGCAGTGTGGGTTCGATTTCTGGCTGGCCAGGGAGTTACCTATATGGTGAGGCAGACTATCCCTGTCTCATCCGCTGCTCCCCTCAGCAGTGCTTTCGGTCCATCTGCCTGTTCTGCTTCCTGCTCTGACTCTGGTGAATCCTCTTTCCCTCCTGTGCCTCTGGCCTGTACCCCAGCTTTTGTATAAATAAACAAATATTAAAAAAATAATGTTCAGAATGGCAGAAAGAAAAAAAAAAAACCTCTTTCCAACAATCCCATTACTTTCATCCAACCATTATTTATAATAATTTATTATAATCTCTAGATATTTTCATACAATTATAGATTAAGTAACACTGGTATAACTGTTCACTAGCTATTATTTAGTCATTTTAATTTGCAGGTTTCTTCTTCAACCAATAAATTACCAGTTATTTACAAACAATTTTATTCATGAACATTGTTATCTTTTTTCTTTTTTGCTGTGCCCTAAGTATTTTTCAAGTATAATCCAAGTTCATGGATATCTTAATACATAGTGCTAGTTGTAAACATCATTATTTGAACTTAAATATGTGAAACATTATTATAAAATAAAATTTACGATAATACTGCCAAGATATTCATTCTCGTTCTCATTAACAGTGTTTCTTAACTTCTTTCTATCCCTTTAGTTTTGTAAATATAATATACTGCATCTTACCAAAAATTTTTAATCCAAGAATATAATTATAAACCCATCCATACAAATTATTCCATGTGTACTAGCATCAGTACCCTCTTTATTGTTTATTTTTTAAAAATATTTTATTTATTTATGCACAGAACTGGGGTGTAGGCTAGAGGATTCACCAGAAACAGATATATGAGGACCCACTGAAATACACTGCTAAGGGGAGCAGCAAGAGAAACAGGAGAGGTCTGCTGCACCATATGTAGGTTAGCTCCATGGCTGGGGATCGAACTCAGGCTACAGTGGTAATAACCCTGAGACTTAACCCCCCAGGCCACCAAGAAGGGCCTATACCTACTTTCCTATCAAATATCTTTATTATTTGTTAAATAATTATTTCTTTAGAACTCTAACACTCTCAGGGTTCCCAAATATATGTGATACATAGATTCGCTAAAGGGAAATACTTGTAATTGCTAATAATTGCCTTCAACACCAAGAGATTTTTCTACTTCCACTTGGAAGTGTGAGGTTATGCAGACTTGCACATTAAAAAAAATAAAAAAGGGGGGCCTTCCTGTGGTGCAAGGGGTTAAGTTTCAGCACTAGGAGCTATCAGCAGCCACTGCAGCAAAAGTTCTATCCCTGGCCAGGGTGCACCCACATATGGTGCAGCAGACCTCTCCTGTCTTGTACACTGCTCCCCTCAGCAGTGTATTTCAGTCAGTCTGCCTGCTCTGATCCCCACATCTATGTCTGGTGAATCCTCTTTACCCACCCCTGCATTTCTGGCCTACACCCCAGCTCTTGTATGCATAAATAAATAAAATAAATCTTTAAAAAATAAATTAAGGCAAGAAAGAGAACCCAACTACTTTTAAAGTGACAATTAGTTAAGAATCACTATCCAGGGTCTCGCTGATAGCACAAAGAAGTTAAGACACAACCTGTGAAGCTATTTGCAGCCACTGCAGCACGTGTTCCATCCCTGTTCAGAGAGCTACCTACATGGCACAACAGACCTTCCCTGTCTCGCCTGCTGCTCTCCTCAGCAGTGTACTTCAGTCAATCTGTCTGTTCTACTCCCCACTGTCTCTGGTGAATCCTCTCACCTCCTGCACCTCTGTCCTGTACTCCTGTACTTATATGCATAAATAAAATAAATCTTTAAAAAAAAAGGAAATCACTACTCCATATTAGAAATACATTAGGGACTCTTCAAGTGTCCTTCTTCACAATCAGTAAAATATACAGATCTTTCCAAACTCAAAATAGTTCTTTCCCTAATAGGAATTAAGAGTGATTATTCCTAGTAGGTTGGAGATTTCCTTCTTGTATAGTAATATGCCTTTCAGTAACTGAAATACAAACCAAGTTTTCAACTCCTTACTGGATATATTTTGCCCTGAACTACAGCCTTCCAGGCAAAGAAGACTATCCTATTCATGTGGGTTGGCTTTATCTACAGTCCTTACATTTACCTGCTGCTTAGATTTCCACTGATACCCTGTTTTCCTCTCCTGTGATGATCAGTGTATTATCTGTTCTGTTGGAATAGTAGTAAATACTAGGAAGGTATCTTTTGAGAGCAAATCATAGTTTCTAAAAAATCATAGCATTTAAAAAAATGTTCAGAGTCACCGGAAAGATTTCTATATTCTTCTAAGCAAAAAAATAAAAGAGGGAAATTCTGCATCCATCATGGATTATTAAATAATGAAATGCAACAATTTTAACCATGAGAGATTGCATAAATTCATAATAATGTAAGATCTAAAAAAAGATATTTGAAAAAATAAAACTCTACTTCATATCATGACTTTCTCATTTTAATTTGGACTTTTAACATTTTTCCCTGAATGTAGTGGTATACACACAGCACAATAAAACTCATAAAGTAGTTATTCAAATTTTATTGTTCTCTCCCTTTCTAATAGTGCAATTGGCTAGAAATTTTCAAGAAAAAAATTTTACTTTGTAAAAGACTAAAATTTCCCTAGTCATTCTCTAAGCAAGTACAGATACATTTTATTCTTACCACTAATAAAAATATCATATCATATAATGAAACTCAAAGTGTGTCCTTTATTAACATTTACATATTTTCCTCACATAACTTGTATACGGGCAAATGAAATTTATTTTTGAAATTTCAACCATAAACATTACAAGAAAAATAATAAGGACGGGAATCGTGATGCCTGTGGGATTTCTAAAGGGCTTTGAAATGTGATGACTGTTATACTTGAATAAATATATTAACCGCCTGATGATAATAAGAGCTGGCTTTCCAAGATGTCTCACTTGACTAGTAGTTGTTACTACTAGTCTGATGAGAGGTCAGCTGATTTTTTTTATTATATCTGATTTTATTGATTTATATTTAATTTTTATAACTACATAATTTCTGAAATAAAACCTTATATGGCATGTTTCTCCTGCTTTCCTTTTGTACTTGATTTCTATAGTGACACATTTATAGTACAAGAAGATACTTGGTATGATTTTAATCTTCATGAACTTGTTGGTATTTGTTTTGTGACCCAAATGGTAGTTGATTATGAAGAATGTGCCATATGCACTTGAAAAATAATATAGTCTGTTTTTTGAGGGTTCAGGGTTCTATAGATGTGCATAGTCCCACATAATTGTATTATTTGTTTAAAATTATTATGTTCCTTTTCTCTTTCTCTCTCTTTTTTTTTTTTTTTATTTGTCTCAATGATTTGTCTATCAGTGACCCTGGGGTATTCTGTTTTCCTACCAAACTGTATTTTTCCAATGTTTATTTTCTGAGTTGTTAGAAGTTGCTAAATGTATTTTGTTTCTCCTGCTTTTGGTGAGTATGTGTTGATGAGTGTAATGCCCTCCTGATGTATGGTTCCTTTAGACACTATATGGTATCCATCACTGTCTCCTAGTATTTTGTGCCTATTTTTTTTTTTTCCCCAGCATGATGTTCTCTGTGAGTTTGTTGTATATGGCCTTTCTTATGCTGAGCTGTGGACCATCCATGCCTAGTTTTTTTGATGGTTAATCATAAAAGTATAATAATGTCATCAAATGTTTTTTTTCTAAATATACTGTGATCATTTTTTTTATATTTTCTTTTTGATATGGTGAATTACATTGATGTATTTTGGTTATTGAAATATCCAATGTCCCTGGAATAAATCCTACCTGATCATGATGTATGATCCCTTTGATGAATTGTTGAATTCAGGTTGCTGAAATGTTTTTTTTTAAAGATTGATTTATTTATGCATACAAAAACTGGGGTACAGGCCAGAGGTGCTGGGGGTGAGAGGATTCACCAGAGACAGAGTGGGGAACAGAACAGGCAGAGTGACTGAAATACACTGCTGAGGGGAGTAGCGGGCAAGTCAGGGCATGTCTGCTGCATCATGTACGAAGTTCCCTGTCCAGGGATGGAACTCGTCATGCTATAGTGGCTGTGGATAGCTTCACAGGTTGAGTCTTAGTCCCTTGTGCCACCAGGGAGGTCCCTGGGCTGCTAAAATATTATCGAAGTTGTCTCTTTTTACTCTATATGCACCAGAAATATTGAGTGTAATTTTCTTTTAAGTGTTTGTCTGGTTATGTTATTAGAGTGTCATGTCAGAGAATGTGTTTGGAATCAGTTCTTCCTTATTTTTTGGAAGAATTTGAGAAAGAATTAGGTCATCTTTAAAGGTTTGATACATTTCGCTAGTGAAACCATCTGGGCTGTTGATTTGGAGAGACTTGATTAATATTTTAATTTCCTTGTTTGTGATTGGTCTATTCATTTTTTCTATTTCTTTCTTATTCAGTAACAGAGGTTTGTAGATTTTTAATACTTTCTCCATTTCACCTCGCAGTTTCAACACATGATTTCAGATAGATGTTTATAGAAATTTTTTATGATCTTCTGTATTACTTGAATGTCTATTCCATCTCTTTATCTTTAATTTCACCCTGCCTCTAATTAAAGTTTTAATTCAAAATTATTTTTTTCTGATATATATAATTATGGTTGTTCCTGACTTTCTTTGTGCCCCATTTCTCCTCTTCTCCTCTCTCCTCCCTCTCCCTTTCCTTCTCTCCCTCCCTCTCTCTCCAAAGAAATAACAATCCCTTTACTTTCAAGTGTTAAGTACAATTCTTATAACAAACATGATTGATTATTTCTCTTTTATTTTGACATACTGTTTTCATGTGAACAAACCAAAAATGCATGTTGAACTGTTGTAATGTTGGCAGATGTACCTTTTAAGTACAGGGACTATGAAAAGGACAGCAGATTCATTTGGAAATATAACTGTTGTAGCGTAACCCCGATACAAAACGGGGTGCCTGACTGCGGGTCCTCACCCACGCGCTTAAAAGGACTTATCAATGCTCTACTGCAGGCACATGCGAAAGGTTTATTTACAAAGGGAAGGGGAAATGAGGAAATGTACAGCTCTGGGAGAAAAGTGGGAAACAAAGTTTTAAATGAGTCCTACCCCATCCGCTGATCAGGAATCCCAAAATGACGCTCTGAGAGCTCGCTGCAAGCCAGGAGCTGTGTAACCAGGAGGCCAGGGACAGCGAGCCCCCCAAGGCCCACGTGTTTCGTTTTTATATCCAACCTGGCTGCCCAACTCCACCCTCAGGTCCCAGCCACCCTCCCTTTGGTGGTAGGATTTGTCTTTCCCAATGTCTTGATGGCTTTAGTCTGGAGTAGGGGTGGGGTCCACAAAGCCTGTATGAGATTAACTCAGGACATCATTTCCCCCTAACATAACCAGTGGTGTGATTATAGCAATATTTTATCTTTGCTCATTGTATTTCATCTTTTTAATGCTAGCTTTTTTATTTTTTTTAATCAAATGCAATATTGTTTTCTGATGATTCACTGTGAGCCTATTTTAACTTTAGAACTTAGATTCTAGCCTGGAGGCACCAAAAAGTCATGTTTGGTTTTCTGATCCTAACAATCACTCTGTGCTTTAATTTGTGGGTTCAATCCATTTATATTTATAGTGGTAAATAAATTATGAGAAACTGATATGATAACTTTATTTTTAAATTCTGTTTTATCTTTATTGTTTCTTTTTTTTTTTTCTATGTAGAAGTGAACTATTCAACATTTCTCAAAGGGATGTATAGTGTTTGCAAACTCAGCTTCTGTTTGTCTGACAAGACTCATTTTGATATGGTTGGTGGAGAATATTTCTCACCTTGAGATTTTATGTTTTTGTATTTCTGTGTGTTATAGTTTTGTCTGTCCATTTTTCTACTTGTGTTCTCTTTGAATTATTATAATTTTAAGTACCTTTACCAGTAATTTAAGGGATTAACTTATTTTTTCTTGCTTTTATCATTAGGGTTGGGGTTGTTATTGGAATGGTCCAGACATTAGTGTGAATGGATTAGGGAGGAATCAGCACCTTTTTTGAGGATCCAGATATCAGAATGCCTAATGTGCTATGATCTCTATCAGGAACCCAGCTTATGTTGAGTACCCTATATCCTCCACAAGGCTTTCCCCTCACTCAAAGGAGTGTGCCACTATTAATGAGCACAATGTTAAGATTCTCTGTCAACCCAACTCTTATACAATATAGCATGAATCTCTTCAGTGTTGACACTGTTGGAGACTACACTGATCCCTGCAGTCCAAAGGATAATCAGTCCCACTTCTCTCCACTGGTCTGTCTCTCAGATTTGTGTCCTTCAGATTTAGCCATGTGCATTGGTTCCAACAGCCATGTGCATTGGTTCCCAGCCCTCTTGTTTGCTTCCATGGTAAGTGTCTGGGCTCCTCTTGAAATAAAAAAAAAGTTAGGCTCACCTGTTAATTAGCTAAAGTTATGTTATGACAAAGCCTTGATATAGACTGAAAGTTTCAGGAAAACCGATGAGTATTCTGAAGGTCACATGCCTGACTTATGCACCCCAGATAACCACTAAGGAATCTCTTGTTTCCGTACTCTCTGTTTATTTTAGAGTGCAAATGTACCCCTGCTGAAACAATAAATACAGTCCTTAACTAATTGCTGGGGGCTCGGACCTTTGAGAGAGATCTCCCATGGTCCCACCTGCGTGAAGACCGCCAGTGTCAATAGAGAGTTTCCCTCCTCCTCTCTGAGTACTGTCTGGTTACCTGACAGAATCCTGGCACAACACTCTGATTAGTGACTTGAGGTCAGAAGTGGCCAAGCTCAAGAGGCTGGGAGTTTGTGACAGGAGTAAATGGGCTTACAAATTGTCTTATGAACTGGCTGATGGCAGGGCAAGGACCCGCTTCCTATGGATATTGTTCCTAGTGCTCAAATGAAATTGCTTTTACCATTATTGGCTTTGTTATGCCGCAATATAATTGAAAATTAAAGAAGGAGGCAATCCCCTAGATCCACCCTGCCACCATGTTTCCACCTCTTCTCCAGTCAAAAAATTATACAGGGTAAAGTGATATGGCAAATATAACTAGTTACTAATATATCCAAGATCTCATAGTTGTCAATATGTGTAAGGTAATGAAAAGTATATATTTATTCTTCTTTAAATTTTATGGAGTAGCAATTTTGTAATTCTTTAAAAACAAATGTACACAATATTTTGTAGAGAAGTGACAAGAATCACTTTTTCTTGTTTGTAATTAAAAGACGATGACAGGGCCTCCCTGGTGGCACAATGGGTTAAGACCAATCTATGAGGCTATACTCAGCCACTGCAGCACAAGTTCAATCCCCAGCCAGGAAGCTACCCACATGATGCAGCAGACCTCTCCTGACTCGCCTGCTGCTCCCCTCAGCAGTGTATTTCAGTGAGACTGCCTGTTCTGTTCCCCAGTCTGTCTCCAGTGAATCTTCTCAACCCTCACACTTCTGGACTGTACCCCAGCTCTTATATGCATAAATAAATAAATCTTAAAAAAATAAAGAAGATGGCAATGCTTTTCAGAAGGACTTTAAGATAGGGTAAACGGATTTATTATCACTTATAATAAAGGTTATAAAATCTATTTTTTTTATTTTCAACAGGCTGGCTAGATTCAAATCCTTGTTGTGCCAGTTATGAGATGTTTGACCTCATGCAAGTTACTTACCCTAATTTTAGCTCTGATTTATTTTTAATAAAGACTATGGAAATTATAATTATATGTATGTGTAGGGATTGGTGACGAACAAATAAGTTGAAATATAAAAATTAACTAGAAAAACATTTGGGGAGTCCCCCAACAAGATGTAAGCTGAGTGAAGATTCTGGGTTTGTCTCCAGCCTCAAATAAAAAAAATGATGCAAAACAAAGAACCCCCTTCCCTGGGAAAAACTGATTATCGGCATACTTGTACTGAAAGGGGTTGGGAAATATCTAAGTAAACTTTTTGAAAGTAATGACTGGGAAGTGCAACTCACAAGAGGGAGGAGTGGCCATGGTGCAGAGCCCCATATAACTGTTGACTTGGAATCATGCCAAAATTGTTGTTCTTAATACTCAGCAATGCATTGAATAATGGATGCATGAGCAGACACTCAGGATAGAAGGGGCATTGTGAGACAGCTTGAGCTATAAGAGCAGTGAGTAAAGATTGCTGGCATAAATCTTAGGCTCATAACACAGAGCAGCTGTAGCCTAAATTAGGTCAGAGCACCTGTACCTCCTATAGAAGAGACACCTACTGAATTCCAGGCTGAGATATGGAAAACACTTATCCAAACCCACCTTAGGCTAAGGCATCAAAACAAGCAAACAAAAAATGTTGGCCCCATCCCAGATGGAGATATATAAAAACTTACCCCCGCAAAAAAAATATGCTTTACTACAGCAATTTCAAATTCTTGAGTTTACTAAAGGTGATTCTTTTCTACCTTTTGTCCAAATCTTCAATACCCTTGTTGGTACACAAAGTCTGACTACTCCAAGGAGTAGAAAGACAACAGTTGAAAGTGTGTCCTTACTAAAACCCACACAAAATTAACAATAAGCAGACAGAAGAATACAATAGAAATACCAGAAAAAAATAACCGCAATACAGGTCCCAACTCAGTGGATTTTCAAAGCATGAGAGTAGAAAAATTAAGCTCAAAAATAATGGCAAAGAAAATTAAAATTTAAAAAAAAGAGATGTATAAGACAACAATGGAATACAGATCATGGAAATATGAAGCAGCTAGATTTAAAAATAGTTGGGTTAAGAAATACAATAGAATATTTTTTAAAAAAACATAACAGAGGGCCTTATTAGCAGACAAACAGAAGCAATGGAAAAAATTAATAAACTTGTTTTATTTTTTTAATATTTATTTATTTATTTGTACAAGCACTGGTTACAGTCAGAAGCACAGGAGGGTGAGAGAATTAACCAGAGCCAGAGCAGGGAACAGAACAGGCAGACTGACGAAATACACTGCTGAGCGGAGCAGCAGGTGTGACTGGAGAGGTCTATTGAGCCATGTGAGACCCTCGTTGGCAGCCGGGGATCGAACCAGCGCTGCAGAGGCTGTGGGCAGCCTTGCAGCCCAGTGCTCAACCGCTGGGCCACCAGGGAAGGCCCAGAAAATTAATAAGCTTATAAACACAATATTGGAGAACAAAAAAAAAAATAGAACAGATAAAGTTAAAAATTTTTTAAAAATGAAAAGAATATATGCGCTCTCTGGCATAACTTAAAGAGAAATAAAATGCATATCATGGGGATCCCGGATGGAGAAGAAAATGATGAAGGCATAGAAAAAACTACTTAAGGCAGTAATAACTGGAAAACATCTTACACTAGGAAATTAAACAGAATTTGTGATCCAAAGAGTCTAAATATATCCAAAATTAAATAATGTTTGATAAATGCACACCAAGGCACATGGTAATCAAGTCAAACATAGACTGAATACTAAACTTATCAAGAAGACAAAGGATAACCTATAAGGAAGTAACAATCAGACCTTCAGGAGATTTTTCAGCAGGAAGATTAAAAGCAGAAAAGGATTGAAAATAAATGTACTTAAAGAAAATAACTTCCAATTCACAATTCTTTACCCAAGAAGATAATAAGATAAAACGATGGATTAGAAGCTTCACTGAAAAGCAAAAACAAACAAAAAAACAACAACAACAAAATCACCAATACTAAGAAATATAGAAGAGAAATCCTAAATTGATTATTATAAAGCAATAAAAAAATGAATAACAAGGGCCTCCCTTATGGTGCAAAAGGTTAAGTCTCAGCACTATGAAGCTATCCTCATCTACTGCAGCACAAGTCTGATCACTGGCCATGGAGCTACCCACACGGCACAGCAGCTCTCTCCTGTCTCACATACTGCTCCCCTCAGCAGCATATTTCAGTAGATCCTCCTGTTCTGCTCCCAATTCTGTCTCTGGTGAATCTTCTCACCCCCTGCACCTCTGGCATAAACCACAGTTCTTTTATGCATAAATAAATAAATCTTTAAAAAAATTGAACATCAAGGTACAGGATACCTAAGTTATTTAACATGGAGGAAGAAAAAGAGGAGAATAACAAATAAACCCATTAGAACCAGCTAGAGAGTAGCTAGTGCCATAGAACACACAACTATCTATATATGCATTCCAGACAAACCATAACAAAAAATGTATGTAATGACAACAAAGTCTTATATTTCAATAAATCAACTTATATGGTTTGAGCTCACTAGTAAAAAGTTGTAGAGTGGCAGAATGGAGTTTAAAATAAAAGCCAACATTTTCCAACTTACAAGAAGTACCCCTTAACAACAAAGCCAAGCACATACTTAGAATTAAAGGTCAGAACACTGTTATAAAAGTATGGGACAACCAACACATTAAGAACAACTGTTTTATAGCTGATAAAATGAACTTTCAATTAAAAATGTTGAAAGAGTTAAAGGAAACTATATTATGATCAGGGTTACAATAGAGCAAGAAGAGATAGCATTTATAAATATATACATACACTGAAATATGGAGCACTATTAAGACAATAATACAACTTAAAAGAGATTACACAAAAATACCAGGAGACTTTAATACCCCACATATGACAATAACCATATCAACAAGACAAAGTATAAATAAGGAAACATCAGTTGTAAGGGAGCAACTAGACCAAACATGTCTTATAAACATGTATAGAAAACTTCACCTGCATAAACATATACATATTTTTTTAAGTGCACAGGGAAAATCTTCATGAATGACCATATAGTCAGAAGCAAATCAACTGTCAATAAAGACATAAAGATTGAAGTTATACCTATGACAATAATGTCATAAATAAGAAATTTTAAAAATGCAAACAAAAAATTAATATATGGATGTTAAACATGTTGTTTAGTAGAAATTGTTTAAAAGACAATATAAATTTAAACATAGAAATATAAATATAACCCATTGAATATATTGATATAAATACTATTTCAAGTGAATGAAAATGATGATACCAAATACCAGAATTTATGGAATGAAGCACAAATGGTTTTAAGGGGAAAGATAATATCTGTATATGTGCATATTAAAAAGCCAGACAAACCTTAAATAAACCTAATATCACACTTAAAACAACATGGGAAAAAAAAAAGACGAAAAACCCAGAATCATTATAAGGAAGGCTATAATAAAAATAAGATGTAAATTATTGGAATAGAAATCAAAAATAATAAAAATCAATGAAACCAAAAACTAGTTCTTCAAGAAGATTATAGCTAGATATGATATAGTTATAGATAAAGTACATAAACAGAGATAGGGATAGAAATAGGGATATAGATATAGACAGGTAAACCCAGAACTTGACTAAAAGAAAATATGCAAAAACATTAAATAATTAAAATAATCACAAATGTGGCCTCCCTGGGGTTAAGCACTGGACTATGAAGCAATCCACAGCCTCTGAAGCACGAGTTCGATACCTGGGGAGCCAGGGAGAAACCCACATGGCAAGGCAGACCTCTCCTGTCCCGCCCGCTGCTCCCCTCAGCATTGTATTTCAGTCTGCCTGTTCTAGTCCCTACTCTGTCTCTGGTGGATCCTCTAACCCCCCACATCTCTGGCCTGTACTCCAGCTCTTGTATGTATAAATAAATAAATCTTAAAAACAAACAACAACAACAACAAAATAGGGCCTCCCTGGTGGCACAGCCGGTTGAGTGCCACACTGTGAAGCTGCCGCAGCCTCTGCAGTGTGGGTTCGATTCCCGGCCTGCCAGGGAGAAACCCACATGGCAAGGCAGACCTCTCCTGTCTCGCCCGCTGCTCCCCTCAGCAGTGTGTTTCAGTGGTCTGCCTGTTCTGTTCCCCATTCTGTCTCTGGTGGATCCTCTTGCTCCCCACATCTCTGCCCTTGCCCCAGCTCTTGTGTGCATAAGAGGATAGATCTTTGGGAAAAAAAATGACAAAAATATAGGGAAAACATAAAAATCAACAAAACTGTCACTTATATTGTGATCTTATACTGACTTCACCTTTTACAAATATATATACCAAGTTGTAATTTGCATAATTATGAATGATTAATGGTATTTGATATCAAGATTATTAAAATGCACTATTGTTGAGGTATCAAATGATGTTAAAGACAGCAGGATGCAGCATGGAAGAGATAAACACTAAGTCTTCAGTAGTTTATTATGGCAACCCGAGTTTAAGAATTTCCCTTTCAAAAAAAAAAAAAAGAAATTTTTGTCTTCATAAGGTAACAAATTACTACATTATCTCTTCAGTTCAATTTTGGCTAGTTAAAATCATGCACACTAAATCCAAAAATGCTAAAAAATGGACAATATTAAACTATTTTGTACCACCTTAGGTATTATAAATTGCTCCTTCTCACTTATTTTCAATCAGGTCATAACAGTTCATTCATAGATTATCTTGTAAAAATCAGCTAGCTATTTTAAAAGAATTATTCATTTTCAAACTCTTAAGTAAAATACGCGAGTTTATTAAATTCAGTAATTCTAAATTGCAAGATTTGTTAACAAGGTAACAAAATTGAATTTGTAAACTTAACCAGAATTGACATCATTAAATTGAAATTGATTATCAAAAACTGATTCTTACCATTGCCCTTCTAAGTAACATTTTTAAAAAAGGTTTCTAGCATGTTAGAAAGAATCATCATTTATAATTTAAAGTACTCAGTTATTTTTCTGGCATTTGTAAGTTATTTTTTCTTCACAGGTCTATATACATGGAATTAAAATTTTATTTATTTATTTATTTTTAAAGATGTATTTATTTATACAAGCACTGAGGTACAGGCCAAACGTGCGGGAGGGTTAGAGAATCCACCAGAGACAGAGTGGGGAGCAGAACAGGCAGTAGGACCGAAAAACACTGCTGAGGGGAGCAGTGGGCAAGTTAGGAGAGGTCTGCTGCACCATGTGGGAATCCCCCTGGGTGGAAATTGAACCAGGCTGCTTAGGCTCTGGACAGCTACACACAGCTGCTCTCAACCCGCTATGCCACCAGGGAGTCCCAATGGAATTAAAATTTTATAAGAAACATATCTCTGTACAATTACATATTGTATGCTTATACATTGCCTGTGAATTAGTTAAAACTAATTCATTAATATGTCAGTGTAGGTTCATCAATAGTAATAAATGAACCACTCTGGTGCAGTGTGCTGATGGTGGGTGAAGGGGAGGGCCTTGTGTACATGTGGTAAGGGGGATAGAGGAAATCTTAATATCTTTCACATAATATTCTATGTGCCTAAAACTGTGCAAAATTAGTCTATTATAAAAAATTATGATTCCATTATATTGTCTCATTATTAGTTGAGAGACAGTTATTAACCTTAATGATAAATTATATGTGAATAATCAGAATCCAAATCTGATAATAAAATCCTTATTTATGAGTAATCACTGATTTTCCAATTATTGATGGAACAAATTTATATGTTGATAGCCAAGATAATTTATTACATTTTTTGATGTGAAATTGAGAGTACAAGAAATTTTCTAAAGATGACAAGATTTGATTCTTTCATAAAATAAGTGTGATACACTATTTCTCTTTTCATTAATGCATGAAATACTCTTAAATTTAGCTAATAGAGTCTTGCAATCCTTAGTTCTCAGGAGTTAAGTAAATTGTACTTGCTTAGGGATTTGAAGGCAACAATAGAAAATTTAATTTCTATGAGTTATTTTGACCTTTTTTTCTAAATATTTTTTTCTATTTTCTTTTTTAATTGAAAAAATATCAGTTGACAATATTGCACCTGACTTAGAAGCATAGGTTCACCTCTCTTGAGATGTAAGATACCACACCAAAACACCCATAATTCTCCTCCATAGCCAAATGGGTCTACTCTTCTCCTTGCTGTAATCCTCCACCCTCACACTGGTTCCCACAGATTTAGAGTCATGTTTCTAAGGTTTGTTTTGCTTTGTTTTGTCTGACTCTCTTTTTCCCTCCTCTCTATTACATATATGAGTGAAGTTGTCTGGTATTGTTTTTTACCTTCTGGCTTATTTTGTTTGGCATGATGTTATCTAGTTCCATCTATGTTGTCACACATGGCAAGGGATCATCTCATTCCATAGATACATACTATTTTGTTGTGTAAATACACCACATCATCTAAATCCATTCATTTGCCTTAGGTCTCTTAGGATGTTTTAACAATCTGTCTATTGTAATTAGTGCTGCAATGAAAATAGGGTTGCATAAATACTTTAGTTTTTTTTTTTTTGTCTGGTAGATACATAAACATAAAGTTGAATTGCTCGATTATATGGTAGATCTATTTTTAATGTTTTGAGAAAACTGATCTGTGTTCATTATCTGTTCCATTAAGTATGAAATGCTTTTATCAGAAGAATTAATTTTTAATCAGTCAACTTAATAATTTGCCCTCCTTAATTTTTTGATTATTCTTGAAAAGAACTTTGATATTTTTAAAAGTGTATATAGAATGAGTACATGATTTAATTATTATTTATTTCATGTTTATATAGAGCATTGTATCATATATTGTGTTGACTAAAAAATCTTAAGAAGAAAAACTTCACTGAAAAGTAGTTTTTAGAAAACTACAGTAGAGATAATTATACTTTTTAATATATATACATTGATTTCCAATTATGCACATCTGAATCTTATATAATATTATCATGCAATGTTATTTCAATAAAATATACTTGAAAAATAAGAAATAAATAAAAGAATTTGTTTTTGTTGATGATGATTTGCACAAGCTCTTTGTAAATTTTTGATATCCATATCCAGTCAGATGTATGGTGTACAAATAGTTTCTTTCAGTCAGGCATCTATTCTTTTGATTTATTAACTCTTTAACATATATGTGTGTGTATATATGTGTATATATATATATATATTTAGTTTAGTTTGGTATGGTCCTTATTATTTATATTCTTTTTTGTTTCCTTCTTATTGGGGGAAAATCTATAAAGAGATTTCTGAGATTTATGTGTTGGAATGTTTTGCTTATGTTTTCTTCTGTGAATTTTATGGCTTCAGGTCTTGTATTCAAGTTTTTTATTCCAGTTTAAGTGTGAGACATTCATTTAGATTATTTCTTCGTATGAGGTAGTACAATTTTCCCAACACAGTTTACTGAATATGCTTTAAGCACATTTTTGTGCTTTTTCCCTAAATTAGCTGTAACATGGGTGTGGGTTTATTTCTATGTTCTCAATTTGATTCCCTGGTCTGTATTTCTGTTTTTGTTCCAGTACTATGATGTGTTAATTATTATGGCTTTACTATATAATTTGAGGTCTTGATGTATAATACCACCATTTTACCCCTAATGTTTTGTTAGGAGAGCTTTTGCCTATGCAGGATATTTTGTGGTTCCATATGAATTTCAGTATTTTTTTTTGCATTTCTTTGAAGAATATCGTTGAAATTTGTATTGGGATCACATGCAATTTGCAAAATCATTGCTGCAATGTTGGCTTTTCTAATCCATGAACATGGGATATCTTTTCATCTCTTTCTGTGTTCCATTTATTTTAATGATGTCTTCTAGTTTTCCTCATATATGTCCTCCGTCTATTTTTTTGTTTACTCCTGTTTATTTATTTTTGGTGTGCTTATAAATGGGATTGCTTTCTAATTTTTTTCCTCTTTTGACTCAGTCTTTACATATCTTTATGTATTGATTTTATAAACTTCACTGTGCTAATGTGGCTTACTGTTTTAATTGTACTTTCTGTATTGATCTCAGTCTATATAATCTTCAAATAGTGATGATTTTACTTCTCCCCATCTTTGGTTTCCTTTTATATCCCGAATAGGCAACAAATGGTCACACTCACGCAGCTCAGTGAGTCACCAGCTCCAGCCTGTAACAGCAGCAAAAGTGGGAACAGCTTCAGTCGCTGGGCCATGTGCAAAGCCTCTAAACTTTTCCTCTCTGTGGTTGGCTGCTGGAGGCCTCCACCTTCAGAGGCCCACAACAGCCTTTTGGAAGATTGGTGTGGTTGGGGCAGAAATCACTGAACTGGAAATCGCTGAAGATCCAAAAAAAAAAAAATTGCTGAATCTAGAACACTAAATCCTTGGATGCTGAATCTGGACTACTGAATCCAAAAACACTGAATCTCAAACACAGAATAATTCATGGCTGCTTCTGCCACCTTTTATATTTTTTATCAGTAGCTCCACCTCAAATTGCTACACTTTTTAGCACTTTCCCTGGGGCTATCTATCCTCACCAGCAAACTCCTCCAGGGGGCACCACCTGTAACTGTCTTTGGCTTCAGTCACCAGTTACAGTTCTGCTCCCCACTCTGTCTCTGGTGAATCCTCTCACGCACCTCGCCACCATTTCTGGCTAGATCCCAGTTCTTGTATGCATAAATAAATAAAAAAAAATTTCTTTTTTAAAATAAGAAAAATACGGTTGTTCCAGTTCAGGTACAGTTAAAAGCTTATAAACCACTTACTAAATTAAATAAGCACCTATATTTAATAGTATAGATTCTCAGTAACCATATTTCTCATATAAATATGTAAAAATTAAATGACTACTATTTCGGGCCATTTATTCATTCTTCTGAGAAAACAAAACAAAAGTTTGTGTCATACTAAGTGGATGCTCTATTAATTCCAACAACCTGTGAAAATCTGTTCCAATGATCTGTGGAATTCATCCATGCAGGTAATCACCATTGAGTTGCAGTGATCTGATAGGTTGTTTGAATCTGGCTACCATTGTAATAGCTAAGATGCTACATTTAGGCACTGGAGGATCAAAAGTACAGTATCTCCCTCCATACTGGTAGTGTGTAAGGATATACTAAATAACCAATCTGTTATTCCTATTGCAAAGACAAGCAACATTTTATACAGGTCATATTTAAATTAAGTGATCCCGTTCTATTATAAAGGGCCCTATTAGTACCAATATATTTTTCTCAAATTTTAGTAAGTGGTCAGTTATTTATAGCTCTATCCCCATCCTATTTTTAAAAATAAAAACACAGGAAAACTAGATTTTGAAACTATTACAGACTATCATAACGTATTACAACAACTATTACATTGTTATCAATTTTTGGACAGTATTTAATTTCTCCCATGAAGTGAGGTCCCCATAATTCTCCCACTAACATAGCAGCCATGATCCATTACCATAGTCCAATATGCTCTTCCCTCCCCTGTTTTGACACATTTCCTTCCCTGTCCTCCTGGATTCCTAAGACCTACTGTTAACTTGCAAGTTTTGTCTCTTCCCTAACCTTTTGTTTGGTTTATCCATAGTTTGCATAAAAGTGAAATATCAATTATTGATCTCTTCCCTTTTTACTTAGTTCACTTAGAATATTCCCTTCCAGCTCCATCCATGTTGCTGCAAATGGCTATAAATTTAACTTTTTGGATCACTGAGTAGTATTCTACTGTGTGTGCACACCATGTATTATTAACACATTCATCTGTTTGAGGGGCATTTAGGTCATATCTATAGCTTGGGTATTGTAAGTAGTGCTGCAATAAATGTAGGGGTGTAGGTTTCCTTTCAGATTAGTATTTTCTTGTGTCCCCTTTGGTAGATTCCTAGGAGTGGAGTTGGTGGATTATATGGTAGATCCAATTCTATTGTTTTGTGAAAACTCCACACAGCTTTCCATAGAGACTGGGCCAGTTTACATTCCTACCATAAGTATAAGAGGTTTTGTTTTCCACCACAGCCTTGCTAGCATTTGTTGTTACTGATTTGTATTTTTTTTTTTAAAGTGGCCATTTTCACAGGTATGAGGTGGTATCTCATTGTGGTTTTGATTTACATTTCTGTGATACTATATTGAACAATGTTTCATATGCCTTGTGGTCATTTGCATTTCACTTCTGCCCATGTTTTGATTGGCTTGTTTGCTTTGTTTTAATTAAGTTATATGAGTTCTTAGTATATCTTTGATATCAATCCCTTATCACATGAATGGTGCACAGATATTTTCTCCCATTCAGTAAGGTGTTTTATTGCTTTGGCTAGTGTCTCTTGTTATACAGAAGTGTTTCAGTTAGATGTCCATGTTTTATTCAATATAATTTATGTTTTAAGGTCTTACATCCAAATATATTATCAATTTTGAGTTGGTTTATGTGTACAATGTGAGACAGGAATCAAGTTTAATTATTCAGAATGTGACAGCCCAATTTTCCCACTACCATTTATTAAACAAACTCTCCTTTTTTCCAGTGAATATTCTTTGCTACTTTATGGTAGATCATATATGTGTGGTTTTGTTTCTGGGCTTTGTGTTTGATTCCATTGGTCTATGTGGGAGTGTAGTACTCCCATTCTTCCCCTTTTTACTCAGGAAAGCTTTGACATTTTTTTTAATTTCATATGAATTTATGTAATATTTAAGTACTGTTTGTTTTAATAATGCTGTTAAGATATTTATTGGAATTGCATTGAATCTGTAAATTGCTTTGAGTAGCATGGTATCAGCATATAGTAATGTTGATTCTTAATATCCATGAGCAGGCAATGTCTTTCCATTTCCTGGTGTCCTATTCTGTCTCTTTTAACAGTGTTTTGTATTTTTCCTTGTATAGTTCTTTCACTTCTTTGGTCTGGTTTATTATCATTTATTTATCTTTTTGTTACAATTGTAAAAAGAAATTTTTTTACTTTCTTCCTTATTTATTTATTATTTATTTTTTACATTATTGTTCACTTTTGAACAATATTTACTCTTCCCCTCAGGTGTAGTTCCCTTAGAATTTCCTTCACCAGTGTACCCATGCACCATCACCACAGTCCCTTGTGCTCCTTTCTCCCTCCCTCGGAAACCTCTCCCACCTCCTCCCCTGCAGGATGTGTCTAATTCATAATTATCTGGTTTTGTTTTCTTCTGTTTTGTATTGTTATGATATTTTTTACACTGACATCTTGTTTGTATCCCTTATATTCCTCCTATAAATGGAAACATCCAATCCGATATGTTTTTTACTTTTACCTTCTGACTTATTCTACTGAGTATATTTCCTTTTAGCTCCACCCATGTTGCTGTGAATGGCATGCATTTATCTTTAGATCAGGAATAAGGCAGTGATGAACTTTCTTCCTTTTTAGGCTCATTGTTTTCATAGAGGATGGCTACTGATTTTTAAGTATTGATTTAATTATTTTATGATTATAATTAGTTTATCTGTGGATTTTTAGGATTCTCTATTATTATCATATCATATTCAAATAATGAGAACTTTATTTCTTCTTTGGAATCATTTTATGCCTTATCTTACCTACTTGCTCTAGTTAGGAAGCCAATATTATACTGAATAGCAGTGGTGAGAGTACATATCTATGTTGTTTCCCAGATTGTGGTGGAAAGGCTTTCTTTTTTTTTTAACCATAGAAAATGATGTTATATTGTTAATTTGATTTATACAGTTTTTATTATGTTAAAGTATGTTCCTTTTGGGACTTCCTGGTGGCCTAGGTGTTAAGTATCAATGTCATCACCACTGATTTCAATCCTCTGCCAGGGAGCTAACCCACATATGGCATAGCAGATACCTCTTGTCTGGCCCCCGCTGCTCCCCTTAGCTGTGTATTTCAGTAAATTCACCTTTTCTGCTTCCCATTCTATCTCTGGTGAATCCTATCAGCCCCTAGACCTCTGGCCTACACCCTACTTCTTCTACACAAAAATAAATAATAAAAAGAAAAAGGTATGTTCCTTTTTCCTAAGTATTTTGAGGACCTTCATCATAACTGGGTATTGAAATTTATCAAATACTTTCTTGTTATCTATTAAAATTATTATTATTATTTTTATTTTTCATGTTATTAATGTGGTGAATTATGTTGATTTTTGGGTGTTGAGGAATCCTTGTGCCCTGGAATAAATTAAACTTGATGATGGTGTTTAATCCTTTTGAAGTATTGCTGGCTTGTTTGCTAAGATTTTATTCAAAAAGTTAACATCTGTGTTCAATAGGGAGATGGAATCTAATAGTTTCCTATTTTTGTGCATTGATTTTGGAATTAGTATGATGTTGGCCTCAGAAGATGTATTTAGAAGTATTACTATTTTTCTCAATTTTTTGGAAGAGATTTATTTACCAGGATAGGTATTAGTTCATCTTTAAACATTTGATAGAACTTGCTGTGAAACCATCTGGTCTTGAGCTTTTGGTTAGCTTTTTTTTCAAAACTTTTTTAATTTAAATTTTGTACTCTAATTTGTTTCTCCACTCAGATGTAGTTGCCGTAATTCTCCTGCAACCATAGTACCTATGAACAATCACCATCGTTTTTTGTAATGCTCGTCCCTCCCTTGTTTTGGCCCCTCTTATTTCCCCTCTCCCAGGATTTGATTAACTGTTAAATTTGCTTGATTATAATTGGTTTATTTAAGTTTTCTCTTTCTTTCTTTCTTTCTTTCTTTCTTCCTTCCTTCCTTCCTTCCTTCCTTCCTTCCTTCCTTCCTTCCTTCCTTCCTTCCTTCCTTCCTTCCTTCCTTCCTTCACTGGGTACAGTCAGAAGCACAGGAGGGTGAGAGAATTCACCAGAACCAGAGCGGAGAAACCGGCATTGTAGAGTCTGCGGGCAGCTTCCCAACCCAGTGCTCACCTGCTGTGCCACTGGGGAGGGTCCCTGTGTTCTGTTTTCTAATCCAACATGCTACTTTGTGTCTTTTTAAAAAAATATTTATTTATTTATGCATACATGATCTGGAGTGTGGGCCAGAGATGCAAGGGGTTGTAGGATTCACCAGAGAGAGAGTGGGGAGCAGAACAGGCAGATTTACTGAAATACACAGCTGAGTGGAGCAGCGGGCGCAAGCCAGGATAAGTCACCTCCTGGGTGCACAATATGGGTCACCTCCCTTGCTGGGTAGTCAACTCATGCTATAGTAGCTGCAGATGGCCTCACAGTGCTGATGCCTAACCCCCTGTGCCACCAGGGAGGCCACTACTTTGAATCTTTTTAATGGTGAGTTTAGTTCATTAACTTTTAGGGTGATTATTGAGATGTGGAAGTCTGTTACTTACACTGTTTTCATTGTTTATTGGTCTCTTTAATTACTTGCTCAGGTCTTTGTGTCAATTCCTCTCTTGATTTAGATCTTAAGTCTCCTTGTATTACATCTTGGACTTGGAATCTGTAGTAGTGAATTATTGAATATTTTGTTTGTCTCAAGGTCCTTATTTTTCCCTCATACAGGAAGGAGAACTTTGAAGCATTATTATTCTTGGCTGGAATTTTGTTGTCTTGGAGCTTTTATTTTTTTTTCCATTAGGGAAATGCAAATGCATTTTTTTATTTTTTTAATTTAAATATTTTATTTTATATAATTATTTCATCTTTTTTCATCTTTGCACAATGTATGCATTTTCATTTTGGTTAAATATGTCATTCCATTCTTTTCTTTCCCATAGTGTTTCTTCAAAGAAGTCTCATGTTAACTTAATCAGTGTTCCTTCATAGATTGCCTATTTCTTCCCCATCACTTTCTTCATTATTTTTTTTTTTGTCTTTGATTCTTGGAATTTTACTTCTGTGTCTTGTTATAGATTTATTTTCATTAAGATTTGTATTCTTGTACCTTTCTATATGTCTGTTTTGATTTCCTTATTCAAGTTTGGGAATTTTTCTTCAGTTATTTCCTTGACTACCTTTTCAACTTATGTGTATTTGTCTTCTCCTTCTGGGATTCTTAGGACATATTTTCTTACCCCATTCTGCCAGATAATTCTTGAGGTATTTCTTAATTCTTAATTCTAATTCCTTTGTATCTCTATCTTAATTCTTTTCATCTCTTCATCTTTAAGTTTACAGATTTTATTTCCATGACATTTTCTAGAATTTTTTTACTTACTTTATTTTTTTTCTTTTACACTGTACAGTTCATTTATTTACTTATTTAATCTTTCCATCTTCATTGTATGTTCATTGATTATGTTATACCTTCCCTTTAGTGCAGATCAGCTATATCTGATCTGTTTTTCTGAGTTTTGTTTCTGTTGTTCTAATAATTCAACATTCTGAATTATAAATTTCTCATTCTTCATCTGACAAGAAGAAAAATTCTTCAGTGTC
Source organism: Talpa europaea (assembly GCF_964194135.1). NCBI lineage: Eukaryota > Metazoa > Chordata > Mammalia > Eulipotyphla > Talpidae > Talpa > Talpa europaea. Next base: position 65,108,583 of record NC_140070.1, read on the forward strand.
AGTATTGGTATTCTGGATATTTGTTTTTTTTTTTTTTTTCTGCAGTACATTGTTGTTTTTTGTTTTTTGTTTTTTTTGTTTTTTTTGTTTTTTTGCATTGTATAATTTCACTGAGGGCTTGCTTGACCATTTGCAATTTTTTATCCTCATTGTTTGCTTTTATCCCCATTGTTCTGCTATAGATGTGGTTTCTGTTTGGTTCATGTCTCCCTTTCCCACCATTCTGGGTATTTACCAAGTTCTGCGTACAGAAGCTGGGCCCTTTCCAGCATGTGGCAGGGTGAGTGACAGCCTGGCAGTACAGGTTGAGGGGCAGATGGGGTCTGTGGGTAGGAAAGAACCTTATTCAACTCTTCTGAGTGGCCTGGGTGTCCAGGCTGTGTTAGTGGCTGGGTTCAGTAGGTGGGGCTTCCAGTAGCTATCCCTTAATGTGGTTCATCTGGACCAGTGTAGAGTTGACGATTGTGGCTGTGGTAGAATCTAGGGCTGGTGGCTAAAACCTTCAATGATGCTCCTGAATGTGAGTCATCCAGGAGACTAGGTACAGTGAACAGAACTTCCAACATCCATCTCTGGGTGGGCTGGCTGTCCAGGCTGTGGTGGTGGTTGGGGCCAACATAAAGCTCATTTTATATAAAACATTGCTATGGTTTTTAATTTGAGGTAACCTGTTAACAGTTCACATCATATTCTGTATAGCACCACAGAGAATTAGACTTTTTTAATTAATGAAACTAAATGTTATTTCTATACTTCTTACAAAGAAAATAATTTACTATTTTAGATATAGGTTTCTTCCCCTCCCTCCCTCTGGGAACTTTTATTTTTTTTAAGATTTATTTATTTATGCATGTAAGAGCTGGGACACAGGCCAGAGATGAAGGGAGGTGAGAGGATTCACTAGAGATAGAGCGGGGAAGAGAACAGTCAGACTGACTGAAATACACTGCTGAGGGGAGCAGCAGGCAAGACAGGAGAGTTCTGCTGCGCCATGTGGGTTTCTCCCTGGCTGGCCGGGGATCGAACTCTTGCAGCAGAGGCTGTGGATAGTGCGGTGCTTAAGCCCTTGCACCACCAGGGAGGCCCAGATATAATTTTCTTAAAGACTATAAAATTTACTGGTTTGTTGAACCAGAGACAGAGTGGGGAACAGAATAGGTGGACTGACTGAAAATGCACTGCTGAGGGGAGCAGCAGGCATGGACAGGAGATATCTGCAGCACAATGTGGGTAGCTTGCTGGCAGGCTGGGGATCAAACTTGTGCTGCAGAGGCTGTGGATGGCTTCACAGTGCTGTGCTTAACCCCTTGCACCACTAGGGAGGCCTTCATTTAGTATTTTTTAATATTGCAATAGTATGACTTTGTCTTATAGGTGTCCTATTTTTGTATCCTATGCATTTGCCCCACAGTTTGTGTTTTTGTTTTGATTTTCCATCTTGTGTTCAAGTATTCCTTGCTTTCTAGATACCTGTGTAGTACTATTCACTGTGTGTTTGTGTGCATTTGTGTTTGTGTGTATGTGCGTGTTGCTGGGGAGGGGTGGTAGGTACTAGGGTTTTATTGTCTTTGTTTCTACTCTTAGTTTACTTTGGTGTCAGTTGTGGGCAATAGGGGAATCTAGGACTATAATACTCTGTCTCTGGTGAATCTTCTCACCCCCACACCTCTGTTCTGTACCCCAGTTCTAGTATGCATAAATAAATAAATCTTTAAAAAATTAGTAAATGAGCTATTGTAATGTCACTCAAAGACAGTTAAGCAGATGCAAGATCTTAGAAAGGCAATCCAGAAACAAAGAGAGTTCTTCACCCAAGAGATTGAACATTTAAAAAGATCATAAAAAGATACTCCATATAAAAAGCAGGCAAATTTAGAAAACACTTTTGATAGAATTATTACCAGAGAAGAAATAATTTCAGATATAGAAGAATCAAATTAACAAATTGCACATTTAGAAAAACAAAGAATCAAGGCAGAAAGAATGAGGAAACTGAGATAGATCAGATTAATGAAAAGAGGAAACTTAAGAATAATCAGGATCCGGGCCATCATGTTGTGTAGCATCAGTTCAACCCCTAGCCTGCCAGGGAAAGTGGTGCAGCAGACCTTTTCTGTCTCAACTGCTGCTCCCCTCAGCAGTGTGTTTCACTCAATTTGCCTGTTCTGCCCCCCACCCTGCCTCTGGTGAATCCTCTCGCCCTCCACACCTCTGGCCTGTACCCCAGTTCTTGTATGCATAAATAAATATATATTAAAAAAAAGAATATTCAGGATCCAAGAAAGTAAAGAGAGATAAATTGGAGCAGAAACATTTACAAAATGCTTTGTATAATGCAAGAAATTAAAAAAAAAATTCTATACAATTAATTAAGTATGGGTGTCCAGGAAGCAGAGATGATACCTAAATGCTTACATGAAAAAAGTCCTACATCTTGACACATTATCATCAAACTATCAAAAATCAAAGATAAAGAAAAAATGAAACTACAGAAATCAAGGGAAAATCTTACAAAGGTTCCCAAATAAGTATTAGTCTGATTTTCAGCCCAGACACTCTCCAGAAAAGAAGAAAGTGGAAAAAAAAAGGTTGAAAATCTTATAAGACAAGAACAGCCAGCTGACTTTATCCTGAAAAATTATTCAAGTATGAAGGTGAAATAAAGGTTTTCCTAGACTTACTGAAGCTGATAAGCTTATCATCACCAAAACTGCCCTTCAAGAAATGTTGAAAGGAATTCTTAAACAATAAAAGAAAAAAATGCAATACAAATTCCTGAGCAAAATTGCAAAGGCAGTAGAATAACAAGATTAATCAACAACAGGACATTATTGGGGAGTAAGAAATGTACAGAAACTATATAGTCGAGTGTCAGAGAGCAATCACAAGCTCATAAAAGACTTAAGAAATAAGAATTTAAGTAAATCCCAATGATAACCAAATATCAAGAATAGATTTAAGTAAAACCCTCATGATTACCAAAATCCAGAATAGATACCCACAGATGAATGAAAATAATGAATGAAAATAAATTGATAGAAATATTAAAGCAAGTCATCCAGAAAAAAACAGAGAGAAACCAATGGCAGGAGAAATAGAATGTTATATATTAAAAAATGATTTATAATAAACATTTCATATCAATAATCACCTAAATGTAACTGGGCTGAATTCTCCAATTAAAAGACATAACTAACAATATAAGTTAAAAAAAAAGGTTATCCATTTATCTATCAATATTTGGTTTATCAGAGACCTATTTAAAATTAACATGGGTTATAAATAATATATTTATCATATATGAATGCTAGTAATTAAATGAGAATATAAGGAGCTGCCATTTTAATACAATGTTTTGGGAAAAATTCACTAAGAGGTTATAACTATTAAATATATGTATATATCTAATAAAGGAGAACCTAACTATATAAAGTAACTTTAACAGATCTAAAACAAAATATCAACAAAAATACAATCATTGGCAGACACTTCAACACACCAGTGACATGAAAAGATAAACAATCTAGAGAGAAAATTAACAAAGAAATAAAGGCCTTAAATTAAATGTTAGATTGGATTGGTTTATTGGATATTGAAAGATTTTTCATCCCAAAATAAATTAATACACTTTCTTCTCTAGTGCACATGAGACATTTTCAATAATATGGCATATACTAGGACATAAACATGTCTCAAAAATATACACAAGTAGAAATTATATCAAACGTCTTCACAGGCTTCAAGACTGTAAAGATAAAAATTAATGCTGGAAAAAATGGAAATAAGTAGAGACTAACTAAAATGCTTTGAATATCACCTGTGTCAATGAAGAAATCAAAGAAGTGATAAATAAAAGTCTTAAGAGACTAAAAAAATGGCTAAACAAGCTATCAGATCACATAGGCTATAAAAACAATAGTACATGGAAAATTTATAGCAATGCAGGCCTATCTAAGGAAAAAGAAAAATCTCAAATAAACAATCTAACTCTGAGGTTGAAAGAACTAGAAATAACGGGAAATAAATGCATATAAAAAACAGTGGAAATAAAGAAATATTTAAAAAATGAGCTGAAATAAATGCAATAGAAAACAAAAGGCCAAAAAGATTGGTAAAATCAAGTGTTGGCTCTTCAAAACAAATAAAAGAAATTAACAATCATTAGATAGATATTTGACAAAAAAAGAGAAAAGCTACCTTATTAGCATCAACAGAGAGAGAATTACAATGGATACTGAAGCAATACATAGGATTGTAAGAACCTATTCCAAAGATCTCTGTGCAAGCAAACTGCACAACCTAGAAAATATAAACACATTTTTAGATTCATACAACTTCCCATATTGAATCAGGATTAAATAGACAACATAACAGTCAAGTCACAAGATCTCTCCCTAAGAGCAAGGATCATGATAAAATGCTTTCTCTAGTGAATTCTAGCAAACTTTCAAAATCAATGTAATACCTATTCAAATTCATCAAAAATTCAAAGGGAGAGAAATACTCTCCAACACATTCTGTGAGGCCTACATGACCATGAACCCTAAATGAAAAATGGAAGTACAAAAAGGAAATAATAGACCAAGATCTCTGAACAATATCTATGCAAAATACTCAATAAAACCTTGACATTGGGTACTCCCATCAGGTATTACCATCATGGTGTGTCCACCACCAAATCACTAATTTTCCATCACCACATTATGTCTACCTCCCTCCCTGCTCTTTCTGCTCTTTCTCATCCACCAACTTCTCTCCCCTAGTATCTCAGGTCTGTAGTCAGTTATCAAGGGTTATCTTTTTAGCTTGTTTTAATCTGACTATTAATTTAGTTACTTTATATTTCACATATTAATGTCATCATCTAATAGAATTCAGTCATGAAAGGTTACTGCTGTGTTTCCTGAGGAACCGGAAAAAATCTTCTTATAATCCATGATGATAATGTTATTCAACCACCCTAACATGAGTAAATCATTATATTTCCCTGGGAAAAAAAAAAAAAAAGGTCAAAAATATAAAATAGGGGCCTCCCCTGGTGGCACAGGTGGTTGAGCACCACACTGTGAAGCTGTCTGCAGCCTCTGCAGCGCCGGTTGGATCCTGGCTAATGGGAGAAGGTCCCACATGGCGAGGCAGACCTCTCCTGTCTCACTCTCTGCTCCCCTCAGCAGTGTACTTTGTCAGTCTGCCTGTTCTGTTCCCTGCTCTGTCTCTGTTGAATCTTCTCCCCCCACCCCCGCATCTGGCTTGTACCCCAGTTCTTGTATGAATAAATAAATAAATCTTTTAAATATATATGTATAATGAAAATCAGAATAATCAAATATATAAAATTGCATGTTTCTTTTATTTATAAATATAGCATATACTGTTGTTGAGAATTTACAAAGTATAAACCACCTATAACTCCCCATATGTAAGTACTCTCAATACCTTGCTATATCTTCTTCCTTTATCGTGTGTGTGTGTGTGTGTTTCTGGGTTCAGTAATTTACACATTTTCTTTGCTCTAACTTTTGAAAATAATAGGATCTTTTAGAATATTAAGGAATATATGTTGCTTATCAATATATTTGAAGTAACTTATTTGACTTTGAATTGCTATTTTCAAACACATTTGAGGACAATTATTATTTTGTTATTTTTTAAACATCCTTGATTGTTTTTTCTTGTTATATGATTTCTCCCCTCAGGTTCAGTCACCACAGTTTTCCCACCAGCAATTTTCCCACAGTCCCCACCACACTCAACCTTGCTCTCCTCCCCCACTCTCCCCTAATCTCCCTCTCTCCTCTTGAGTGTCTCAGATTATAGATGGCTTTATATTTTCTGTTGTTTCATTTCTTTGACAAAAATCGGAACTGGACCCTGGGAGACACATCTCTTTGAGCATTTGTTGTTTCTAGTATTAATTGTTTTAATATGGGCCATTCTCACAAGTGTGAGGCAGTATCTCATTGCAGTTTATATTGCATTTTCCTGATAGTAAGTAATGATGAATATTTTTTCATATGCCTGTTGGCCATTTGCATTTATTCTTTATTTTTTGCTTTTTTAAAAGATACATTTTATTTATACAAGTGCTAGAATACAGGCCAGATGCAGGGGAGCATGAAAGGATTCACCAGAGACAGAGCGGGGAACAGAACAGGCAGACTGATGAAACACACTGCTGAAGGGAAAAGCAGGCGAGACAGGAGAGGAATTTCAGTTCTTATATTTGCAACTTGCTTGTTGTATATGTTTCTTTATTATATCAAAGTAGGTTTCTTGTATGCCTAGCTCTTGTTAAGAGTTTTGTCATTAATGGGTGCTGTATCTTCTCAATGCTTTTGTTTGCATAAAATTATATTATCATATGAATTTTATCTTTATTTTGTTGACATGATTTAACATATTAATTGATTTACATACATGGAATTAAGCTTTCATTGATTGGATAAACTCCCTAGATAATTGTCAATGATCCTTATGAATTAGTTTTGCTAACATTTTGTTGAAGATTTATATACTGATGCTCATCATGGATATTGGTCTGTAATACATTTTTTTTCCTGTGCTGTTTTATCTGGTATCATTAGAATACTGTGTACTTCATAAAATACCTTAGGGAATGTTTCCTTTTATTGTATTTTTAAAAATATTTTTTAGGGAACATTCATTCTTCTTTAAAGACCTAATACAATTAATTTATAAGCTATAGCTATTTTAGTTCTGTTTATTTTCTCATATCTTGGTGCTTCATTCTTTGGTGCATCTATTGTTATTTGTGCATACATTGTGTTATTTCTTCTTGTTGGATTAGACCCCTGTACTGCTATAGTGTCCATTACTATCAGTTATTACATTATTTTTTAAATTGGAAGTCTATATTTACAGATTTAAGTCTAGCATTTCCTATTTTTTCCCAGTTGCCATTTGCTTCTTTACCTGACTATCTCCCATTCTTTAGGTCTGTGATGATCTTGTTGGTAAAATTGTTTCCTGTAAATAGTAGAAGTTTGGCGTTTTATTAAAAGCTATACAGACACTCTATATCTTTTGACCATCTACATATGGTTTCCCTTTTGTGTTTTATTTTGGGCATTTTCAATTTTTTCAATTGGTTTATATGTTAACTGTATTAATGTTTGTGGTAGGGTTCTGCTGAGGTTAGTATATGATGGGCTTTTTTTTTTGAATCTTTGAACAGTCTGGTCTCCAATTTGTTTTTCTCTTGCTATTTCTTCTCTATGACAATTTAGGCATCTTTTATTGTTGTTGTTGTTGTTGTTGCTATTATTATTACTGCTTTGTTGTTTTATAATACCCCTTTAAGAATTTATTCATGTGTGGCTGGATGTTGATAAATTCTTTTAACTTTTGTTTTACAGTGAAACTCCTTCTTCTTCTTTCTGCATTAAATGTTGATCTTGTAGAGTAAAGGATTCTGGTCTCAATGTGCTTTTAGTTAATTACTTTAAATATCTATCAGTCTGTTTCTGCTTGTCACATATTTCTACTGAAAACCAAGATCTTACTTGTAATCCCTTATAGGTTTCTATACTTTCTCATTGTTTAAAAAAAAATTGTTTATGCATACAAGAACTGGGGTGAGGGTCCAGGGATGGAGGAATGAGATGATTCACCAGAGACCAGTGGAACAGGCAGATCTACTGAAATACACTGCTGAGGAGAGCAGCAGGGGAGACCGGAGAGGTCTGCTGCACCCTGCCCTGTGGGTTAGCTTCCTGGCTGGGGTTCAAACTCAGATCTCAGTGGCTGGCAATTGATTGACAGTGCTGAAACTTAATCACTGAGCCACCAGTGAGGCCCCATTCTCTCTCTCTCTCTCTCTCTCTCTCTCTCTCTCTCTCTCTCTCTCTCTCTCAATCTCTCTCTTTCTCTTTTAGTATTTTTCCTTGTTTTTAGATTTCCATGTATTTATTATAATTTATCTTAGTGTGTATCTCTTTGGTATTATTTTCTTGGAAATCCTTTGGGCTTCATTGATAAGGACATATGAATCATTTGTGAAATTGAGGGTTTTTTATTTATTTATGCATATAAGAACTGGGGTATAGGCCAGAGGTGGGGTGTGATAGGACTGATCAGAGTCAGAGTGGAGAACAGAACAGTCAGATCTACTGAAATATACTACTGAAGGGAGCAGTGGGTGAGACAGGACAGTTTCCTGTGTCATGTGGGTTAGCTTCCTGGCCAGGGATAGAAGTTGGGCCTCAGTGGCTGGCAGTAGCTTGATAGCACTGAAACTTTAATCCTTGTGCACAAGGGTGGCCCCAGCATTTGTTTCTTTAAGCAAATTTTCTGTGTCTTTCTTTATATTCTTCTCCTTCCAGAATCCCCATTATATGGTTGTTTTTAATTTTTGAGTTTTGCCAAAGCACTTTAAACAATTTTCAATTTTTATTAATTTCCTCTATGTTGTTCTAATAATGTGTTCCCTCACATTGCTTCAAACATATTAATTTTTTCCCTTGCTTCTGTTTTGGGTTGAGGCCCTCAATGACTATTTTTTAAATGTGGTTATAGTATTTAATCACTCTAGTACTTCTAGTTGTCACCGACTCATATTTTCCTTATGTTTACTTTTTGCTATTTTACATCACCATTATTTATTTATTTATTTATTTTTAGTTCCACAAGCACAGTTGAAAATTACCTTGAACTTTTTTTTTTCAATTTTGCTTTTATTTCCCATGGCATGGGTTCAATTTTCCAAAAGCATTTTTATCACAGATGTCATGAAACATACTGTCAATGTTTTTATCTACATATTTTATTGTTATAGGTCTTAAATTTCAATTTTTAATTCATTTGGAATTTGTTTGTGTGCAAGAAGTCCAAGAGTGATCCAAATTCATTCTTTCACATCTACTTTTCACAGCACCATTTCTAATGACACATCATTTCTAAAGATACAGCACTGTATGGTCGTGGCAGCTTTATCATAAAATAAGTATTAACATTTATGTTGGCGAGGTTGTGGAGAAAAAGGAACTCTCCTGTATTGCTGGTGGGAGTGCAAACTGGTCCAACCACTATGGAGAGCTGTGTGGAGATTTCTTGACCTACTAAAGATGGAGCTTCCATATGATCCAGCAATTCCACTCCTAGGTATTTACCCTAATGACACAGAAACATTAATTCCAAAGGGCACCCGCATCCCTATGTTTATAGCAGCACTATTTACAATAGCTAAGCTTTGGAAACAACCCAAATGCCCAAAAATAGATGACTGGATCAAGAAGATGTGATATTACTCAGCAATCAAAAAAGATAAACACATGCAGTTTGTAGCAACATGGATGGAGGTAGAAGGGATCATGCTCAGAGAAATAAGTCAGAAAGAAAAAGAAAAATACCAGATGGTCTCACTCATAGCAGGGATATAGAAAACCTAAATAAGGGACCAGGAAAAAGGCTAATTAATACAAAGTAAAAATCAAAATCAACAATCAACTATAAATCAGAGACACACTAAGGGTGGGGGGGAAGGAAGGGAAGAGGAAGGACTAGGGTCAAAATAAGGGGGGGTGCAATTGTATGGGGAATATAACCAAAATGATAATGAGTACATTTACCTTAAACTTTTTATCAGGCATACTCTGTATTTCTGCTGGATTGATCATCTTTAAGGGTATTTTTTTGTACAGCATTGGTTCTATGTTCTTTGTCTCATCATTTTTAGCCTTTATGTGTTTTAATAGACATAGATGTCAGACTGTTGCCTGTGCATCTTTTCAAGTAATCACAGAATTAGTACTGGTATGGGGTAATAGGGTTATAAAAGGATCACATCCTACAAGCATCAATTTTAATTTTTTGTACTTAGCATAATTTCTTGTAATTTTATCCAAAATTTTCGATGCATGAATCAAGAGTAAGTTCCTTTTTACTGACATATGGTATCACAAAGAATATATGTACTATAGTTTCTTTAACCATTGTCATAGTCATATCCTTCTCGATTCTCTCAGGCAGGATGAATAATCAAAACAGCAGCAGTTCAATTAACAATAGAAAAACAATGAATTAAATGACAAACATATAAATAATCCACATGGCTGTAAATCATAAAGAATAACGAAACAGGTCATGTTATTTATCCTGGGTTTTAACATCAGGTGCATCAATGAGAGAGAAGGGTAGACTTCACCTTCACATTACACACAAGAAAGGGGTGACTATCCAATCTGTACTCTGGATTGAATATATACTTAGATAGAAAGTACATGTTTATTGTGAGTACCCAGAGCACATTCTTCCAGGTCATAAAAGGGAAAGCACTGCTTGCTTCCTTGATTAGGGAGGGCTGAAAGACTTGGTCAGGTACAGAAACATCTCCTCAAAGCCTTCAACAAAAAAACAACTTGAATCCTTTCAGTAATGGTAGGAGAGTTCCTGAGTCTCACAGATCCTTGATTGACCTCTAGTTCTCATACCAACATGACAAGAGGCTTACTCTAGGCTTATTGAGAAAACTCTTATCTCACTATTTTAGGACAACTGATGTCAGACCATTCACATATGAAGGAAATAAGAGTTTTTCCCTCCTGGTTTTTGACTACTTAGAATGAAACTTCTATGAATATTTGGCTACAGATTTTTGTATAAAGACAAATTTTCATATCTCTGAGATAAATGTCCAGGAATATAAGTCCCAGATTGATACAGTGCAGCAAAGGGACACTAAAACTGGCCAAGGGCATACCACAAATAGTTTACCAGTCACTGTCTTAGTTCTTCACCCACCCACACAAATGCAAGACTACTCAGGTTCAGAGAACAACAATAATGGGATTTATTTAACAAGCCAGGGAAAAACAGTTATTGAAGCCATTTCCAGTGTTTTGCAGTCCTAAACACAAATGTTCCCAAGAGGGCATCTTCCAACCATTGAGGATACGGAGTGGGTGGCAGTCAGATTGTAAACCTGGTTCTATCTCACCAAGATAGCAGAAGACACACCAGGAAATACTCATGAAGCTGCCAAGATGCCCCAGCACAGCACCAGCAACACACACAAAATAGTAGCTGCAGTGGCCGAATAACCTGACAAACGACCACACTTATGTAGCTCAGCAAGGTGCCAGGCTCTGTTTCTTTGCCTTCCCTGCCAGGTTGTAACAGCAGAAAAAACAGAAACAGATTCAGTCACTTGGCAACCTGCAAAGCCTCTGAAATTTTCCTCTCTGAGGTTGGCTGCTGGAGTCCTCTCCATGTTCTTCAGAGACCCACAACAGCCAGCGGTGTCGGGAGTGAGAAGATATACCAGAGAGAGAGTGGGGAACAGAACAAAAAGATTGACTGAAATACACTGCTGAGAGGAGTGGGGTGAGGGGGCAGGAGAGGTCAGCTCTCTGGCCGGGGATCGAACTTGTGCTACAGTGGCTAGTGATAGCTTGATAGTTCTTTGTCTTCAACCCCTCTGCCACCGAGGTCTATATTTCAGTATAGACTCTTGCAGAGCTCTGAGAAACATCCATCCCTCAACCCCTGCCACATTGCAAGCTCTATGACTGCCCAAGGTCTCCCCTACTGTGCACAGGGTCTTTTCCACCTGCTGTGGGAATCCACCTATCTGGCTATTCATGGGAAGATCCATACTGAGAAAGGAGGCTGGTCATCACGTTCCACCTACTTGTGGCCAGCCACCCTCAATCCCAAGGCCTCAGAGGACTCCAGGCCCATCGGTGTTGAACCCTGCTGACTATGCCACTAATTGTGCAACCATGCTAGGCCTGGCAGGTTGACTGCTGACTCAGGCAAATGGAAGAGGAATTCTGGAGCCTTATATGTGTCTGACATGCCTTTAATGTTGAAAAAGGAATGTATACAAAGACAGACAGGCAGATATAAAGAGACAAAAAGACTGAATGGCAGAATAACCACTGAGCCTCCTGGCCTCCTTTATTCCATTGAGCACCAGTGACTACAAAGCTGATACCTTATTGCACATGAAAGGCCCATCTGTTGTTTTCTGGATGTCAAAATGTAGAAAACATAACAGTTTCAAGGTTACTAGTTGTCTGTTGCTTGTAAGAAAATATGGCCTTTATTTTCTTTTAAAAATGTCCTTTATTTTACTCATTTTCTTTACAGCCACTCTTTCTCTAAAGAGTTGTGATATGAAAATAGATACTTATATTTTTCATTTCTGTATTTTTATAGCTTAGAAAGTCAACTAGCACACCATAGAACCTAAATTAATAATTGTTGGATAAATAAAAAGTTAATGAATGATAAAATAACTTTTAAATCTCTAAAATATTGAAGTCCCATATATTTAAATATTCCAACACAATCTCTTAAAAATATGAATTGGTATGGAGTAGACAGTGAACCAGCTGAACATGAACTTTCTTTTCTTTTCTTTTCTTTTTTTTTGATTTTGAATAGATTGTTTGAAATCATGACACTACCAGCTGGTTAAAACCTGAAAGCATTCAATGAATTATGTGGTAAGAGATGCTCTCTTAAAAATTTCTGATATTATTTTACAGTGAAAATGTTATCCCAGGATGAGAGTCATAGTTATTTTAAATATAATTATTTTTTAAACCTGAATGTGCTGTAAGTGAAGTTTTAGAAAAAAAATATTTCCTAATGAGTAATTGCATTAACACTATGTTTCATTAGCAATAGTGACACATTCATCTTCTTTCACAAAACACTTCAGCTATTATATCATCACAGTAAATTACCGTAGAAAACAATACATTAAAAATTCTCACATTTAGGTGTGAAGATAGAATTTTATGTTCTGCATTTCATTTGGGATAAAATATTTTTATCATTTGAAAATATAAATTGGTATGGAGTAGACAGTGAACCAACCAAACTTGAGCTTTCTTTGCTTTTCTTCCTTTCTTTTTTTTTTTTTTTTTTAATTTAGGGCAAAAGAAAAACGAAAAACTCAAAATGAAATTACTTCATCAGAATTCACATTTGATTTTCATCTTTTCAGCTATCCAGCTGCATCAATGATCAACTGACTATACACCCAGCTGTGTTATTCAAGGGAGTTATTCCAGAAGGAATACTTGCAATGTGTATTATGCTGAGTAGCAAGGCAATTAAAGTAAATTCACAGCTGGAATTTTAGAAGGGCTTACTCATAATTGTAAGGTGCAAAAAAAAAAAAAAGCCTAATGGTTGGATTTTGTTCCTTATACCCTAAATTCAAGTCTACCCTTATAAAACTAGTGATAAGAACTGTTCGTGAATGGATGAGTGAAACCCTATCTCTGCTCTGTTTTTCTCCTGTTAATGCTTAATGTACTATGGATCATATATATTTTTTTTTACATTCAAAGAGGTCCCATGCTTTGGAGTTATGGTAAGAATGTAATAGTATACCCATTTCACCAATTTGTGTTCTGAAAAAGGTATTCCCCTAATTTAAGACATATTTGCAATAATTTACTTTGGTTAATTTCTTTCTTATCTAAGTGTAAGGCTTCATTTTCCCTAAAGTGTGTAATGTAAGATTTCGGTTACATTAGCTCTAGAAGGGTAGAGGGGAGACAAAGATAATAGTGGATCTAAACAGAAAAATAACATAATCGAATATAATTAACATAATGACAATGACATTGGTTGAATGTGCAGCAATACAATAACTAGGTCCTAATCTAGTTTTGTCACTGACAAATAGTGTGAAGTGTGAATCTGTCATAGTTTCTGCAAATTTATTTATTCAACTACAAATGTGTAAGTTGATAATTCAGTTTTCTAAATTCCAGAGGTAATATTTTTAAGCAACTGAAAATGTATTCCTACTGGCATAAGCAAAATAAGGGCATTTAAAGTAAGGGTAACATAACACATTAATTATATCAAAAGCGGAAAGTATAGTTGGGGTTTATATGGAATTCGAAATCCACCAAAAAGTGGTCTTTCTGAAGCTATTTTGTTTCTTCTTTCTGCTGTGCTCTCAGATTAAATTTTGTTTGTTCTGTTCCCTCTAACTTTCTCTTTACCAGCACCTCCTTATTTTCTTTATATTCTTTGAACAAGTCCTTGATCAAGTGCCTACCTACTCTTGCTAAGTAGAGTTGATATGTTCTCAATACAAATCAGTCATAAAAAAAAAAATTGTCAAGTGTGAATTAGAATCTGACTCTTTGAATCAACAGACATTAGGAATGTGTGCACATGAATTAATTACTTCTGTTTATCAGCTACCCTGGTAACTACACTGAGAAAGGATATCAAGAGGATAGAACACAATGATTGAAAAACATGTCTGCCTTACTGAAGAGAGACTATTTCGGATCTTAGTAAAAAGATAAAAATATTTTCTTTAAGCATGTAACAAAAACATCATCTGTTCTAAATAAGATTTGCATATAAATATAGATTTAAAAAGTGTATTGATGAAAATAGATTTTCTTGAAGAGAGGCTTCATTTTTTTTGTAACAATTTTACTTTCATTATTAAAACTAATTTGGAGAAGTCTGTTTCTCTTGGTCTTATATGACTATGAGTTGCTAGACACTCTTTGGATTATTTCCATTTTCTGCAAAATAATATGCAAAAGTAGTAGCTTTATAAAAAGAACTGGGTGTTATTTAGAAAACTAGATAATTTACATTTATTAATATTAAGTTAAATGAACTGAGATTCTTATTTTCAAAAATGTTCATATTCTTAGGACATGGTTTACCCACTACCATGAACCATCTCAGTATTTTCTTAAGTTATTTATTCATCAATAAGTTAAAATTACATTAATGTCTTAATTTTAATTATAATTTTCAGTTTTTCAAAAAAAAACTTTTAAAAAGTTGAAGTATTTAGCACTTTTAAATTTTCAAAATTATTGTCTTTCTTATTTAACGGGAACTTTCTCCAAAATCTGAATTACATATAGTCACCCAGATAAAGATATGTGGACAACTAATATTTTAAACTCATCATTGAGTTTGCCAGGAAGGATGTGATTTATTTAGAAATAAGCATAACAAGCACAGTGATGGAACAGTGTAATGATTTCCCTGGTAATTGAGGCAAAATAATAAAAATAATAAATGTTATTATTACATATATTTGATATTGTTTTATTTTTTTAAAGACTTTTTTATGCATACAAGAACTGGAGGGCAAGTCAGAGGTGTGGGGGGTGAGAGGGTTCACTAAACAGTGGGGAGCAGAACAAGTAGATCTACTGAAATACACTGCTGAAGGGAGCTGTCGATGAGACAGGAGAGGTCTGCTGCACCATTGTAGGTCACCAGCCTAGCCAGGATTTGGATTCCTGCTTCAGTGGCTGCCAATAGCTTCATAGTGCTGAGACTTATTCCCTTGTGCCAGGGAGTACCTGATACTGTTTTATTATTTAAAAGATCAATTTTTTTTATCTGATCTTAATTAAAATTCAGAAGAAAATATAGAGATTATTATTCATTCTACAATGGAAAATATTCATAAAATGAATTATCTTACCTATATCAATGTGGCTACAGAGAAGAACAGAAAAGACAGCCATACCTACTCTGATTCAAATTTATCATACATTTCCATTATAATTCAGAGTTTAATATTCATGAATAATTACTATGTGCATGATAATCATCCTGCTCATTTAAAATGATCCAATTGGAATATTATTTTATCTTTAGCAGAAGAAATATAGTTTCTTTCAGAAGGTAATGACAAATTCTTTGCAGTAATTTTCTTTAAAAAATCCTAGAATGTAATTATGTAACCCATAGATGCATAATTTTTGAATAGTTATTTATGACTTATATAAATTCTTCTTGAGTTTATTTAGAATTCCATGCTCAACTCTTTCTTAGAGCACTGTCCACTGTAATAGTTTATTTTCCTCCTTCAATTCCAATACCAAAGTCTCAATACTAGAATTCTATGATTTGAAGATTACTTTCACATGCAATGTAACACAATATTTAATACTTTCATCCATATTTTAAAACACTAAATAATTAGATTTTATTTAATTTGGGTCAACCTAATTTGAACAATGACTGCAGACTCAATCTAAACTCATTTTGGTGCAGAAAAACAGCTATCAGAATTGAAAGTTATTGATAAAATTTTCCTTTAGGAAAGGTAACAACTAGGACACTTTTATTGCCAGTACTAATACAGAATTCAAACCTGCATGGAAATTAAAGTTTATTTTGTTTCTTTAGAGTGTACTACTTGTTTTGTATATGCAGACTATTTTATATTTGTTGAGTTGTATCAGCACTTTGTAGACCAAATCAAAAAAGTGGGTATAAGAGCTAAACAGGTACTTCTCCAAAGAAGACATGCAGATGGCCAACAGACATAAGAAAAATGGTAATCAGTTATCATCAGGGATATAAGATCAAAATCACAATGAGATACCACCTCATTAAAAAAAAAAAAAAGTACTGTGAGGATGTGGAGAAAAAGGAACGTACTTGTGCTGTTGGTAGACTGGTGGAGTCCTTATGGAAAGTTGTGTGGAGGTTCATCAAAGCACTAAAAGTGGATCTTACATATGACCCAGCGATTCCACTCATGAGCATCTACCTGAAGAACACAACATCGCTAAATTGAAAGGGAATCTCCACTGATATATTTGTTACACCACTATTTACAATAGCCAAGAAATGGAAACAATCTTAATGTCCCAAAACAGATGAATGTATCAAGAAGATGTGTTATATATACATACTTGGAAACAACACAGTGATCAAAAAAGATAAATCCATGCCATTTGCAGAAAAATGGATGAAGTTGGAACAAGCTTAATAAAATAAAATAGAAGAAGAAAGATAATTACTGGATGGTTTCACTTATGTGGGGACTATTGAAAAAGTAAAGAAAAGTTCACACATATAGCTTGAAAGCTGACCACATATCTTAGGCATTTGGGAGGGGAGGGGAAATGGAGAAGGAGAGGCTGAGGGCTGAAAACAGAAGGGGAACAGAACATGGCACTACCTGAAAGGGGGTGTAGTGGGGTGGGAACAGTCAGGAGAATGTGTATAATTAAGGATTTCTGGGGCTTCAGTTGTGGGTTTTTGGTGAAATAGCATACAATTGTAGAAGTGTGAACTGATTTCCCTAAGACATATATGATGATGTAAATGAGCCTCATGACAGTAAATATAATAAAATGTTTTATATTTAATTTTTATTCACTTTATTCAGTTGCAATTTTAAATAAAATTGTATTTTTAAAAGTGTACAATTGGGCCTCCCCTGGTGGCGCAGCAGTTGAGCGCTGGGCTGCGAAGCTGCCCGCAGCTTCTGCAGCGCCGGTTCTATCCCTGGCCATGGGGCGAGGGTCTCACATGGTGCGCAGACCTCTCCTGCTGTGCCCGCTGCTGCTTTCCTCGGCAGTGTATTTCGATGGTCTGCCTGTTCTGCTCCCCACTCTGGTTTTGGTGAATTCTCTCCCCCTCCCATGCTACTGACTGTACCCAGTGCTTATATAAATAAATAAATAAATATTTAAAAAAAAGAAAAAGTATACAATGGGGCCTCCCTGGTAGCACAGGCAGTTGAGCGCACGCACTGTGAAGCTGTCCACAGCCTCTGTAGCGTGGGTTGGATCCCAGCTTGCCAGGGAGAAACCCACATGGTGCAGCAGACCTCTCCTGTCTCGCCCGCTGCTCCCCTCAGCAGTGTATTTCAGTCAGTCTGCCTGTTCTGTTCCCCACTCGCTCTCTTGTGAATCCTCTCACCCTCCCCCACATCTGGCCTGTACCCCAGTTCTTGTATGCATGAATAAATAAATCTTCAAAAAAAATCTTAATTGTTCAAATCATTCTTATCTCCAACTCTTTCATGAACACTGAGAAGACTAGTATATAGTATTACAATTTAACTTGCTTTTCATTCCAATTATATCTATCTTACATCTATCACCTATGTATGATCTATTAACCTTTCTGTCTATCTCTCTATTTCTCTTTCTAATCTCCTCTGACCATTGTCAAGACTTCAGTATAAGCAGATACATAGAATTGTATAACAGCACGTAGATGGTATTTTCTCTAAGTTAAATTTTTTTGAGCAATATTCATTCTTTATACTTTATTCTCCTACTGAGCAGTGGGATGTGAAACAAAGAAGAAGATACATAAGTAAGTATAAATTTAAGTGACAAGTTTGAGAGTAGTATCAGAACAAATATAAATCAAGCCAGGTTTCCTTCAGTGCATGTTAGAGGAGCCTTGGCTGGGAAAGGAGCAGCATGATGGAAACAGCAAAGTTCTCTTTATTTCATTTTTCCCTATTTAGTTAAAATCTATAAACATAAAAGTGAATCGATTCTCTCAAATATTCTTCAGCTGTAAACAATATATGTGTGTTTGTTTTTTCCAAACTTTGGGTGGTCCTACTGCCTATCTCTAACTGGTAACTGCAACACACACATATGAATCTATTTAGTAGTCTTTAGTCCAGTCCAACATATATTTATAATTATCTTTCTTGGTTCACTACTTTGAAATTAAATGTAGCCATGTGTCTGACTTTGGTCAATATGAGAACAAGTGACATGCATCTCCTCTAGTAGACATTTTAGGAGCTAAGGTAAAAGTTGCTATACATTTTTAGCTCACTGACAGGATACCACCAATTATTTATTTGTTTGTTTATTTATTTTAATTACAATGTTTTTTTTTAAATACAAGAACCGGGGTACTGGCCAGATGCGCAGGAGGGTGAGAGGATTCACCAGAGACAGAGTAGGGAGCAGAACAGGCAGACTACCGAAAACATTGCTGAGGGGAGCAGCTGCAAGACAGGAGAGATCTGCTGTGCCATGTGGGTATCACCCTGACGGGCTGGGAATTGAACCCGCACTGCAGAGGCTGCAGACAACTTTACAGCGCTGTGCTCAACCTGCTGTAGCACCAGGGAGGCCCCCACCAATTTTTTAAATAGCTCCTCCAGCTAGAGAGAAGAAGAAAAGTAGCAGATGCCCTGATGATCCACAGGATTTGTAACACTAGTGAAACTTAAACCAATATTATTATTTTTAAAGGTTTGTGTATTTATACATACAAGAACTGGGGTGTAAGCCAGAGGTGCAGGGAGGAGAGAGGATTCACCAGAGAGAGTGAGGAGCAGAACAGACAGATCTACTGAAATACACTGCAAAGGGGAGCAGCAGGTGAGGCTGGAGAGGTCTGCTGCGCTGTGTGGGTTGCTCCCTGACCAGCCAGGGATTGAACTAGTGCTGCAGTGGCTGGAGATAGCTTGATAGCACTGTCTTTAACCCCTGAGCACCACGGAGGCCCTAAACTAATAATATTTTAATCCACTAACATTTGGGAAGAGGTATTTGTAACCACAGTGTAATGTCACTTACATTGTTTCATTTTACAAATACCAGTTTATCCAGGTTTCTTTACAGTAAATGTATACTGAACATTTAGAATAGTTAAACAACTTATTGGATGGTGTTGGATGTGTATCAGGGGAGGGTGGTAGTTGTTACCATCTTCTTATCAATACATGTAGCAAAAACCATATGGATGTCAACCCCTTTATATTAGGTTATGTACTATAAGACTCCATCTTAGCAGTTTGTTATGAGAAACTCTCTTTGTAGGGTTGGAGTAAACAGCTGAGTTGAATTCCACATGAATAGAAACTATGGACTGCCTGTAGAACCTATAGGTGGATTCAAGCTAACATGTTGGTAGGAGTTGGAACATTTAATTATATTATTATTATTATATATAAATTTTGTATATAAACTCTGCCAACATCTGGAATGATCTTTGAAGTATTCTCTTACCCAGTTAAGTCTCCAGACATGAATGCAATTTAACCAACACAATGATATCATATGACACCTTAAGTGGAAGAAATAGTTGATCTGTACTTGGACTTTTAACACATTAGAATGTGAGATAGGGCCTCTCCTGGTGGCGCAGCAGTTGAGCACTGGACTGCGAAGCTGCCCGCAAGCCTCTGCAGCACTCCGGTTCGATCCACAGCCACTGGCGAGGGTAATTCATGGCGCGACAGACCTCTCCTGCCGCCCGCTGTTCCCCTCAGCAGTGTACTTCGGTCCTTCTGCCTGTGCTGCTCCCCGCTCTGGCTCCGGTGAATTCTCTCACCCTCCCGCGCTTCTGATTGTACCCAGTGCTTGTATAAATAAATAAATCAATAAATCTAGAAAAAAAAGAATGTGAGATAATGAATAAACTAGCATTTTGATAAACTAATAATTTTTCAGTAAATATCATGGCATCAATATGTATATATGAATGATTGTTCATTGTCATTTATAAGGCTAATCTCATCTGTACAGTTCTGTTCCTTTTTTAACATGGGGGGGGCAAATTCTTTTCTCAGGTTGTTATAATCTGCTGAAGATGGGATTGCAGATATGTGACCATGGAAAAGGAAGGAATTTCTACCTGATGCATCATTTGCTTTCCTTTGAAATGCCTGCAATTAAAAACATTCAAAATAAGAATTAAAAAGAATGATAGTGCCCTTGGAATCAATATCATTTTATTTTATTTCCTATCCAAAAGTATCTTTGTTTTTTTCTGCTGTGTTAGCACGAATGATTCCATTTTCTCCTTAATCTAACATAAGTTATACACTGATGATAAAGTAAGTGAGAGATGAGTAGTTTTAATGAAATATACTATATAAATAAATAAGCAGCAAATCCAAACAATTGAGGATCCTAAAATAATGAAACAGGATATTAATGCAATATCTTATTTTACGATAGTCATAAAATATAGAAAAGATAGTGATTATATGGTTATGCCATGGGACAAAAATTCTGTATTTATATACACTGAGAAGGAACATTACAGAGAATACTGCATTGGTAATTAAGAGGAAGTTGAACTCACAGTTCCCCAAATAATGATTTAATTGACTACTGGATGCCAGAGGCTTGTAGTTGTTGTTAACCAAATCAGAAGCTGTAGCATGATAGGAAACATGCTTCTGCATATTTCTACACACATGCACATATACATTATGTATATACATTACTTTTTAGTAGCTAATAACACATAAATAAATTCCAGTCAATAGTTTCATCCATGACTGCATATTATAATCTCGCAGGGAGTTTTTATAAACTAGTTTTTCTGGGGTACCGTCCAGGCCAATTCAATCAGTATCTCTGAACTGTATACTCAGCAGTGATGATTTTTTAATCTCTCCAGGGGTGATGATGTATTGTGAAGATGATGTCTGCTTCAAACTATATATTGAAAGACAGGCTTACTTCATATTTGATTTTGTTTCAAAAGTTTGTTTCTTTGATTTTTTTTTAAGATTTATTTATGCATACCAGAACCGGGGTACAGGCCAGAGCTGCAGGGGTGAGAGGATTCACCAGAGACAGAGTGGGAAGCAGAACAGGCAGATCTACTGAAATACACTGCTGAGGGGAGCAGCGGGGCAAGTAAAGAGAGGTCTGCTGCACCATGTGGTCAGCTCCCTGGCCGGGGATCGAAATCCTGCTTGCAATGGCTGCGGTTAGCTGCATAGGTTGTGTCTTAACCCCTTGCGCCACCAGGGAGGCCCTTTGTTTCTTTTTATATTTTTAGTAATTGATTATTTTTTACATCATTGTAGTCCCTGTATTTCCCCTGCCACCTTACTACCCATGAACCATCATTGTATTTCCTTGTGTTCTTCCCTCCACATTTTGATTCCTCTCCTGCCCCTGCCCCTGCCCCCTGCATAATGCTGTATACATGGTTTCTCAACTGCTGTCAGTAAATATAATTCCTTTCAAAATTTCACAAACCTTAAATAGAAAGTTGCAATAAATCCTGAATTGAGCATTTGGAGCATGAAATTTATTTTGTTTTAGCATTTTATTATGTTTATTTTTCTTTTTTAACAGACTTTCCTTATTCAAATTCTAAATTTTACTAGATATAAGTCAAAAAATTAGTCTAATAATTTTAATAATGTAAAAAGAGTAAATATGCATCAGATCCGATTTTATTTGAGCTGCACCATCATTAATGCCACAAAACATGTGAAATCTGGATATTTTCAGTAAAACCATATTAATACATTTATAGTATTAATATATTTCTATTAAGCTGTTATGTAATATCTTCCACATATTTTAATAAAACTATTATGGTTATTGTTATAGCTATGAGGTAAATATTGTGCATAAGATTTCAACAATTCTGCTGCAGAGGCTGCGGACAGCTTCACAGCACTGCGCTCAACCAGCTGCACCACCAGGGAGGCCCTAAATAGACTTTTTTTTAAAAAGATTTATTTATTTATTTATACAAGAACCAGGGTACGGGCCAGATTTGTGGGAGGGTGAGAGGATTCACCAGAGCCAAAGCGGGGAACAGAACAGGCAGACTGACGAAATACATTGCTGAGGGGAGCAGCGGGCACAACAGGAGAAGTCTGCCAGGCCATGTGGGACCCTTGCCTGCCAGTGGGAATCAAACTGATGCTGCAGAGGCTGCAGGTAGCTTCGCAGTGCAGCACTCAGCCGCTTGCACCACCAGGGGAGGCCCCTTAAATACATTTTTTAAAACTTTTTTTTCTATTAACTGTTCTATTGGTAAGCATTTTTTTTTTTGACAGTTTGCTCCTTCTGTATGGTTTTCCTCGGTTATTTAGTGTTTCTTGGTTTATATGTGGAAGGTTTTTTGATATTATTTTTAGTCAGAGGCAGGAAATCAGAGCAGTTATTAACAGCTAAAATACATGTTGTCACCCAAATGAATCGCTGTATGCCTGGTGATAAACAGGATTCCCCATTACAGGAACATATAATTGGTAATGAATGAATGGTGGGATGTGAGTTGAAGTGACAGGTTATATTCATAGTTTGGTTTGTGGTTGTCAAATTTTATAATTGTCAGGTCATCAGATCTCTTGGGCAATTTTCTCTTTCTGACATCTTTTTTTGCATCTCCCTCTGTTAGAACTACTTCATTATTCAAAGGACACATACAAAGGTTAATGATT
The DNA here is from genome assembly GCF_964194135.1 of Talpa europaea. NCBI lineage: Eukaryota > Metazoa > Chordata > Mammalia > Eulipotyphla > Talpidae > Talpa > Talpa europaea. The sequence continues at coordinate 65,131,534 of NC_140070.1, forward strand.
TTTCCATTTTTATACATTTTCACATTGTTTTTGTGAAGGTACACAGTTAAATTCTGTTCTTAGTCTATTACTTGCATGCTTGGGAAAGTAAGGCCAAAGAGTAAGGACCACATTTGCTGGTTGTTGCTATACACGCTAAGCATGTATGAAAGAAAGACTGGGTTATCCTAATCAGCTCTTCTAAACACAGTATTTCAATTAATTATCTTCCTTAAATTACTAGAGTCCCCTTTTAGCCATTGTATTTAATTCTTAGAATTGCTCTGTTTCTAATTCTATTTGAGATTTAAATTTTGACTGAGAGCCCTATTTTCTCTCTCTTAAAACACTGTCTCTTTTCTAATCATTTACCAAAAAGCTATCTATTTATGATACATGTCATTTTATATCTACGATGTACTCCAATTTAGAGTAATATTGACTTCAATTTTGATGGAGATTGATTCATGTGCTTTCGTTAATACTTGATCAAATCACTAGTCTCCATTCTAAAGCAATTCCTTGTAGTCAATGTTTTTTTATTTCTTTATATAAGGATTGTGCTCTTTACAATCATACACTTTTGAAACAAAATCACTGAATTCACCTAAAGCTGAGGTTTAGTAATATTATTTGATTAGAAATAGCAACATTAACATATCAGAGACAACCATATTTCTAGAGGTGTTTCTTATCCCAGAAGCACTTAAAAGCTATTAATGTAGAAGATGTTTGGAGGGTGGTAAAATAATTAAGACTCTACCCTGCACATCTTTATTTAGATTAAAAATGGATCAATAAAATTTCATGTACCTAATTTAATTCTATATTGAACATTTACTAACATTTATTTCAATAATAAAAGAAAAATATGATTATTGCATAAAACCCATGCCATCTCTAGTAGTCCTCTTCTTCACATTCCCCTTCCTCTTTAGACAGGTGTCTTTTTACCTCTTCTGCCCATTTTTTGACTGGGTTATTTCCTTTGTTTTTGCTGAGTCTCGTCAGCTCCTTGTAGATCTTTGTGATCAAAGATAAACTCACGCCATTCACAGCAATGTGGATGGAGCTTGAAAGGATCATGCTCAGTGAAATAAGCCAGAAAGAAAAAGAAAAAATATAGAATGGTTTCACTTATAGGAGGAATGTAGATGATCCAAATAAGAGATCAGGAAAAAAGTAATTATAATAAAGTAAAAATCAAAATCAATAGGCAACTATAAACCAGAGACATTCTCTGGGGGAGGGGAGAAAGGAGTAGGATCAAAACAGGGGTGGGCACAAGGGACTTTGGAGATGGTACACAGGTGAATGGGTGGCGGGAATTTCATGGAGACTTTAACCGAGATGAAAATGCATACGTTGTACAAAAATGAAGAAAGATGTAAAAATATATAAAATAAAAAAGGAATAAAGTATACTATTTCACATAAATTGTATTTGGCAAATGTTTATTGAAAACTTAACACATATGAATTATACTTAATGGAATTTATATACAGAAATGAACATTAAAGTAAATGACTGAGGATATTAAAAAAAAGGTTTGGATTTGAAATATAATTGTATACACACTTTAAATGTAGGGTAAAAGCAGAGAAGGTAAATGTACAGAGCAAAATTGATCAAGGGTAATTGTTTTTCTTTCTGGCTTATTTCACTGAGCATGATCCCTTCCAGTTCCATCCATGTTGCTGCAAATTGCATGTGTTTATCGTCTCACTCATAGCAGGAATTTAGAAAACCTAAATAAGGGATCAGGAAAAAGATTAATTGCAATAAAGTATATGTCAAAATCAACAAGCAACTATAAACCAATGACACACTACAGGGGGAGACAGAAGTAGGATCAAAACAAGGGTGGTGGGAATTGCACGGAGATTATAACCAAGATGAAAATGTATACATTGTAAAAAATGAAAAATGATGTAAAAACTATATAAAATAAAAATAATAAGCAAATCTATTAAAATAATTTCAAGTTGTCAACTCAGAGTCAAATGCATTAGAAAACCCAACTAGAACAAACTTTAAGAGAAAGTTGAAAGTTTTGTGATTGATAATCAGTCTATTTTGAGAGATATTTTAGTAAAGGTTATTGGTAGAAGACCCATTAGTTGATGAAATAGGTGGTAAAATAGTATAGAACATAGCCTATAATTTCAAAATGGAAGGACATGGAAGGACAAAATAGAGAAATGAAGCAATGAATGTCTCGGTTCTTTGAAGCCAAGTGGGAGTTATTATAGGAAAATTGAGAAACCAAAGATACGATAATAAAAGGGAAATTCTGAGAGAGTTGGGTAGACACGAGACCATTTGTTCAAATATATGACACAAAATTTTCTTTTAAATGGTGAAAAAAGAAATAATTTAAGATATGGAGAAAGGTAAAGAGAAAATTAGATAATTGATAAAATTGTTATTGGGCAGTTTCTATCATTCCATTTATGTATGAAATTAATGCCACAAGATGAAAGTAAGGACTTCATTTACTTCTCATTAAATAAATTACATGAACATTTTTAAGTAAGTTAGATACATTGTTGACCATTGGGAATTATTGCAAATGAAATATACATGATATCTGCTCTAGCACAAGAGCCAAACTAAATGAAAAGACAACAGATGAAATATAGTTGTAAATATAAATAATGATTTTAGGGGAAATAAAAACATAGTGAATTGAGGTAGAAGGCAGTTGAGAGAGGAAATCAGACTTTAAAACTAGTGGACAGAAATTTTTTCATTAAACTTTCAAAATTTAAAAGGAGATTGAAAGGATTAGGTAAAATAAGCCATGTAAAAAATGGGAGTAAAGTCTAAGGATCCTGAAGATAAGAAAAAGCTCTCCAGCACAAAATAGCATGGGCTATTGAAAATAAAATAATTTGAGTTTATTCTGGATATAAGAGGCAAGTGAGAACTTAACAAGACTTGAACTTGGGGAAGTAATGCAGATAATGCAAAACTTTATATAACAGGCATTATAATTTGAGTATTGCTTTTGTAACATTTGAAACAAGGGAAGCCTCTCTGGTTGCACAGGGGTTAGAATCTCAGCATTATCAAGCTATCACCAGCCACTGTGCATGGCATGAGTTTGATCCCTGGCCAGGGAGCCAACCCACGGGGCACAACAGACCTCTCCTGTCACACACTCTGCCCTCTGCTCTCCTCAGCAGCAGATCTGCTGTTCTGCTCCCCACTCTCTCTCTGCTATATCCTTTTACACCCTGCACCTCTGACCTACATCCCAGTTCTTGTATGCATAAATAAATAAAAATAAATTTAAAAAATTGAAACAAGACCAAATGTAATCTTTACATTCTACAAATATCACTTGGTAGATTGTTCAGAGAATGACTTATAAAGTAATGCATAAGAGAAAGAAAGGCTAGAGGCAAAAATGTGGGCATTGCCCAATTAGTAATCAGATATCTTTAAGTATATGATAAGAAACTTATATCCACATCCTACAAAATAGTCATACAACTCAACAAATCAAAACAAAAAGTCCAATGAAGAAATGGGTAGGGGCAGAAGATCTAAATAAACACTTCTCAAAGAAAACAGTCAATAAACACATGAAAAAAAACTCATAATCACTTATCACTAAGGAAATGCAAATCAAAACCAGAACAGATTATTTTCACACCTGTGAGAATGCCCCATATGTAAAAGACAAAAAAACCTATTTAGAAAGATGTAATGAGTAAGGGATTCTTGTAAACTTTTGGTGGAAATATAGATTGATCTAGTGTAAAACAAAAGGAGGTTTCTCAAAATATTAAAAAATAAATAAACCTCAGAGCCCATAAATTCTACTCCTTGGTGTTTATCTAAATAATTCAAAAACACAAATTTGATGGGATATATGCTCTCCTATATTCATTATAATACTATTTACAGTAGCTAAGTTGTGAAAACAATAGAAGGGCCCAGAGGCAGATCAGTTATGTGTGTGTGTGTTTGTGTGTGTGTGTATGTGTGTGTGTGTGAGAGAGAGAGAGAGAGAGAAAGATATATGAATGGGCTATACAATGGAATACTATTCAGTTATTAATGTAATGAATTCTGGCCATTTGAGACTGTATGAAACTAGAGGCTACGTGAAATAAACCAGAAAGAAAAATAAATACTGGATGGTTTCACTCATATACGTAATGTATAGAAATAAAAACAAACAAACAAAAAACCCAAAAAAATAGTCAGACAAAAACAAACAAAAACCAAAACCTAAAAATTTAATTGTGGACCTCCCTGGTGGCTCAGGGATTAGGGCCAGTGCTATCACTGCCACAGCCTGCGTTCAATCCCTGGCCAGGGAGCTGACCCACATGGTGCAGCAGACCTCTCCTTGCCTCACCCTTTGCTCCCTTCAGCAATGTATTTCAGTAGATCTGCCTGTTCTGCTCCCCACTCTGTCGCTGGTGAATCCTCTCACCCCCAGCACCTTGGGCCTACACCCTAGTTCTTATATGCATAAATAAAAATAAATATTTTTTAAAAAGAAATTTAATTATAAAACAGACTACAAGGGGGGGCCTCTCCAGTGGCGCAGCAGTTGAACGTTGAGTTGTGAAGCTGCCCACAGCCTCTGCAGCACCGGTTTGATCCAAGGCCACCGGGTGAGGGTCCCACATGGGGCGCAGATCTCTCCTGCCACCCGCTGCTCGCCTCAGCAGTGTACTTCGTCAGTCTGCCTGCTGTGCTCTCCGCTCTGACTGGCGAATTCTCTCACCTTGCTGCACTTCTGACTGTACCCAGTGCTTGTATAAATAAATAAATAAATCTTTAATTAAAAAAAAAACATTACAAGTGGGACAGTGGGGATGTGGTTCACAAAGTTGGAACAGGGTCAATGACTGGAGTAATGATTATGAATGCCTTGGTGGTAGGTGTGATATTAAAACATAACTCTGAATAGGGGTGATCCTCAACTATATATGAAATACAGATTGTAAGCCAAAATTACTTCAATAAAAATTTGTAAAAAAATGGAAAAATTTAAATTATCTATGTTGAATGCACTGAATATTAGACATCTTTCTCAGTTAGCTCACATCAAGGATTCATCTAGGCTCTGTACCTTCTATAGACTCTAGGGAATAACCTATGCCCTTATATTTTGAACCTTTAAAGACCACCTGCATTCCTAATTCATGGCACCCTTTTCCAACTTGAACTATTAAGGAATGCATGCTCTAAAGGGATCCAGAAGTTCCTACGCATAGTGGCAAAGAAAAGCATACTCATAGCATAACAGCTATTTCATAGATTTAATTTGCATAGTGAGAGAAGAGAATAAGTAATATTCCTAATAATAGTTTCTCAGTTATTTCCCTTTCAAACCTGTGAAAGGAAAAAATATTGCAAAAAATAAAATTAAGTTGATGACTGCCATTGACTTGGCCAAGGACAGTCTCCCCACATGTCTCTTTCATGTGTGTCTCTTACTATTCTCCAACAATTCTCTCTTCCAAGTCTCCTTCAAAGCAGGACCAGGGTGCAGGATGCGTCTGTGTAATGTAAGTCACTGAGTTCTGGCCTTAGTCCCCAGTAGCTCCCCAACTGAGGTAGTTTTAGTTCATGGCATATAGGGGCTTTTAGTCCAAAGCAGTTTCTTTCAAGTGAGAGAGAGGAAAATGGAACATTCTTACTGCATTTTAATGATCTTCCACCTTTTCTATTGATCCATTCTGTGGTAATTCTCTTCTTATCTTTGCCACCATTCCTATGGCAAAAGAAATTCTGGAGTGTGCCCTTAGGAGACATTGTTTTGCAAGTTTCCAATATAGTCAAACAATATAATAATCAGTAATGAGGTGATGATTCTCCTATGAAAATAATTTTCTCCCCTCATTCATCCAAATTATATTGAATATTATAGCAATATGCATTTATAAGTTAATCTTGTTCCAATCCATTTGACATATTTTTGCATAAAGTCACAAAGTGGAATAACCAAGCAGCAATTTCCTTGACTTTGCTCAAAGTTAAAGGCACACATTTGAATCCAACCCACAAATTTCATATGTTGCCATGAACCAAAATTATCCCAGACTATGCTTTCTGAATGCACTTGTACTAGTTCACATTATATATCTAGACTCAACATTTTTAAAAGTGCTATCGATACCAATCAGCTAAAGGCCAGAAAAACTAGATACAAAGAGGAAGATATACAGATATATGATATATAGACACAGAGAACTTACTTATTTTTATTTTTAGCCTATGTGGAAAATACTATACAACTACAGTTTTTACTCACAGGTCCAGAAAAATTAAAAACATAAAAATCAAAGTTCTAAAAAAAATCAAAAATCGTGCCTTCCTTGTGGCCTAGGGGTTAAATCTCAGTGATTCCACCTCAAAGGCCTGAGTTGGGTCCCCAGCCAGGGAGCTAACCCGCATGGCACAGCAGACCTCTACTGTCTTGCTGCTGCTCCCCTCAGCAGTATATTTCAGTAGATCTGCCTGTTCTGCTCCCACTCTGTCTCTGGAGAATCCTCTCACCACTGCAACTCTGGCCTACACCCAATTCTTCTATGCGAAAATAAATTTAGGGCCTCCCAGGTGGCGCAGTGGTTGAGCACTGGGTTGCGAAGCTGCCCGCAGCCTCTGCAGCGTCGGTTCAATCCCCGGCTGCTCCCCGGCCACCAGTGGAGGGTCCCACATGGCGCGCAGACCTCTCCTGCCGCCCGCTGCTCCCCTCAGCAGTATACTTCGGTCCTTCTGCCTGCTCTGCTCCCCGCTCTGGCTCTGGTGAATTCTCTCACTCTCCTGTGCTTCTGACTGTACCCAGTGCTTGTATAAATAAATAAATAAATATATAAAAATAAATAAATAAAAATAAATTTAAAAAATCTTAAAAAATCAAAACTTAAAAAGCCAAAATAAAGACCAAGTTATTTCTATGAAGTCAAAATCAAACTAGCCATGTGGATCAAAAAGCCATTTTATATACCTTAGAAAGAAGAAAGGTTTGGTTAGAACAATTATGATGGAATACCAAGGGAGATTCATTGACTTATTCATCATCTCTGTTTTTCCATTGTTCAGTATTCTGAGGCAAGATCAGGACAACCAATATGGCCTCTGTGCCAATCTCCTTCAGGGAGGGACTTGACTCCTTGGTTTCTTGAGGCCTGGTGGTCAAGAATGCACCAGAACCTCCTGGTGGACACATTGAGGGATTAGTCATGGAGCAGGTTTGCAAAGCAAGACTGCTGCTTAGTGAGCAGAACTCTTGCTTTTTATTAGAAGAAATGAACAAGAATGATTTATGTGACAATGGCAGGAGAAAAAGGATCCAGGGGAAACAAAGGGTATTCAACTTTATGGGGAACAGAACTGCAAAGGGATCAAAGAGTTAACAATTTTTTTGGAGCAGGAGGAAACATATTGGCCACATATACAGGGAGGACTTCCCATGCAGGTGCTTGGTGTAATTTCTGAGCTACTCCCAGACCATCTTGGGCTCTGACCACATACTCAGTCAACAGTTACCTAGGCATCACCGGCCACCTTGTGATGTGGGTCATTGTCTCAAGGCAGTCATGCAGGAGTGCCTTATCCAATTCTTTCACATGCAAATATGTGCATGGAGAGGCCATGCACACATAGTTGCAGAGGCCCTGGGTGGAAAAGAGGCTACATATACCTCCTTTTTTGTTTTATAGGGCAGAAGGGAAGATGGACGTGAAGGGCAATAGAAGAAGGGTCATCTGGTTAATCATCACTGACTGCCTTGTTGTCTGCAGAAGTAAGCATCAGCATCCTATTATAAAGACAAGGAAAATAACAAAGAGGCATAAGATAATCTGAATAAGAGTATGAACAGTAAGACTAGACCTCCAGTTGCGGGATCCACCAAGGAAAAGAAGGTCAGGGGACCATCAATAGTTTGCTGTGATATTTATTGCTGGATCTTACGATGTTGGAGAAGAAATCTGGTTTGCAGCTCTTGGACAGAAGTATGTAAAGGAGAACTACATGATTGAAGCAGGTCTTGTTTTGAGACTTACAAGATTAAGAAGTGAAATTATCCACAGTGAGATCGGTGACACAAAATTGGTCATAACTGATGTCACATTGGAGGAGAGACTCCGCGCCTAAATCCTGCTGGTGTTCACCAAGCCATAGTAAGCAGACTCTAGGGTGACAAGCCTGACAAGAATCTGTTGATCTATTGCAGGCCTGTACCAACAAATCTTCAGTGTTATTGATCGGAGAACCTCTTGTTTGAAGAGATTTAGCCAAAGTAGACACAGCCAAGGCTTCAGTAGCAGCAGAGAAAAGAGGAAAATAATTCCAGCAATCAAAGAAGTTAAAAGCAACAGACTGTATTACAGTGGACTAGAGCAGGAGAAGGGTCCCACTGAGGAGTTCACTGGAATGCAGGAGAGGAGAACCAGAAATAGGTTTTTAGAGGTGCAGGGTACTCCCTGGTTGGCGAACAGATTTTCAACATTAGTGGTTAGATCTTTGATGTGCCCGCACTTGAGTTTTTCTGCTGGCATGGTGAGCTGTTGTCCTTTTCAAGAAGGCTGGTCAATCTTACCGTTTTTGCTGGAGCCCTGAGTGGTCCTGTTGGTGACGGTGCAGAAACACAAACTCTCCTTCAGGTTAAAAGTTATACAAGTCCAGCTAGGTTGGTACTTACAAGGGGTGATAGACATATTCTGTCCATATTTGTTTTTATGGGGGCAGGTTACTCTCTAAACACCCCCCGTTTTTTTAAGTTGTGATTTTAAGGAGCTCATTGACTCTTTTAACTATAGTCTGTCCTGTAGTGTTACGAGGGATGCCAGTCATACACTTAAATTTTAAGATAGTAGGAAAGAATGAATGGCTTTTATATAGTTTTGGGGTCTATATTATTATTTTTTTTATAGCCTCAGCAAATCTAGTCTTAAATGATGAAGGGTATTTTGGCTTCTGCTTAACTTTACTTAGTTTTTTTTATGATTAACTGGCCTTGTTAATGTCTTGAATGAGGCAAGTAATCAGATGGATACTGTTTTTAGGGGCTTGGAGTTGGTCATTTTACTGTGACCATTTTACTGTGACAGTGTTAGGACTGTCTACCAGATTATATTAGGTTTTAAGAAGTCTTACGTATTTTGAAACATTTTATTAGTATATTATCAATATTAACTTAAATATTTTGTAATGTTGTTAAAATATATAAAATATTTAAATACATTTTATTTGTATTTGCAATGATTAAATAATTACTCCTTTTTTTAAGTTTTAGCTTGTAAGACATTGTAATAGCTGTTTTACTATCATACCTTTAGACTAGATGACTTATACATAAATGCATGATTTAATTGTATTTTAGGTGAGATGACATTATATTGAATACCATGAACATTATTTTAAGTTAACACATTTACATATTTTTTAAAGATTTATTTATTTATACAAGAACTGGGATACAGTCAGAGGCATGGGAGGGTGAGAGAATTCACCAGAGACAGAGCGGGGAACAGAACAGGCAGATAGACAGAAGGCACTGCTGAGGAGAGCAGCAGGCAAGGCAGGAGAAGTCTGCAATGCCGTGAGGGTTTCTCCCTGGCTGGTGGGGAATCAAACCCGCGCTGCAGAGACTGTGGACAGCTTCACAGCGTGGCACTCAACCTGCTGCACGACCGGGGAGGCCCAGTAAACACATTTAAATACAGAATTAAAAGTATCAATATTAACATTATAACCTTAAGGCATGCATGCTTTAGATTAAACCTTTAAATTTTGAACTAGTTTTTGTTTATCAAAATGGTAGATGACAATCTCAAAATTTGGGTTTTTAAATTAGAAATTATATAGGCACCATTATAATTAACCCTCAGAGATAAAAGGCAATGACAGACACCGAGATCTCTTGATTTTTATTTAAAATTTTGGCCATCTGTATTAGTTTTTTTAAGATTTATTTATTTATAAAAGGACCAGGGTACGGGCCAGAGGACTGAAGGGTGAGAAAATTTACCAGAGACTGAGTGGGGAGAAGAATAGGCAGACAACCAAAAACACTGCTGAGGGGAGCAGCGGTTGAGACAGGAGAGGTCTGCCACACCATGTGGGTATCTCCCTGGCTGCCTGGGAATCAAACCCATGCTGCAGAGGCTGTGGACAGCTTCACAGCACTGCCCTCAACCTGCTGTACCACCGGGGAGGCCCATGTATACTAATTTTAAGTAGTTATTTTATTTGTGAAGACAATGTGAAACCTTGATCAAACTTTAGCTATTTAGTAACTTTTTTAGGTAAAACAAGCCTTATTTTTAAAGAGTGACCTTTTTAGCTTGAACTTAGGTTTTTAAGTTTGACACATGCATTTAACTTTTTTTTTAATTATTTTTTTTTTAATTTTTTACATCATGTTCATTTGCTTCCCCCACCCCCTCAGGTGTAGTCCCCATAGAGTTTCCTTCACCAATGCACCCATGTACCATCACCTCAGTCCTCTGTGCTCCTCCCTCCCTCCCTCTGATCCCTCTCCCACCTCCTCCACCACTGCAGTATGTCTCTGATTTATAATTGCCTGCTTTTGCTTTGTTGTGTTTTGTACTGTTGTTATATTTTTACACTGATGTCTTATTTGGTTCCCCTATATTTCTACTATAAGTGAAACCATCCAATATTTTTCTTTTTTCCTTCTGGCTTATTTCACTGAGCATAATTCCTTCTAGTTCCATCCATATTGCTGTGAATGGCATGAGTTTATCCTTTTTGATTGCTGAATAATATTCCATTGTCTAATATGCCACATCTTTTTGATCCAGTCATCTATTTTTGGGCATTTGGTTTATTTCCAGGTTTTACCTATTGTAAATAGTGCTACAATAAACATAGGGGTACAGGTGTTCTTTTGAATCAATGTTTTTGTATCCTTTGGGTAGATCCCTAGTAGTGGAATTGCCGGGTTGTATCGTAGCTTCATTTTTAATAGACTGAGGAAACTCCAGACAGCTTTCTGAAAGGAGGTATCATACTTCCAAACTTCAAGCTATACTACAAAGACATGATAATTAAAACAATTTGGTACTGGAACAAAAACAGACACACAGACTAATGAAACCGAATAGAGAGCCCAGAAATAAAACCCCACTTTTATTGACAACTGATCTTTGACAAAGGAGCAAAGACTATACAATGGAACATGGGCAGTTTGTTCAATCAATGGTGCTGGGAAAACTGGACCACCACATGCAAAAAATGAAACTAGACCACTACCTTTCACCATGCGCACCAATCAACTCAAAATGGATAAAAGAACTGGACATAATACCTGAAACCATAAAATATACAGAAGAAAATATAGGTAAAACACTACAAGACATACATCGCAATAACATCTTTAAAGACTCATCACCCAAAGCAAAGAAAGTCAAGGAAAAGATAAACACCTGGGATTACATCAAACTGAAAAGCTTCTGCACAGCAAAAGAGACATTTACCAAAACAGAGAGACACCCCACTGATTGGGAAAAAAAATCCTTAAAATCCAGTCAACTTGTTAGGGGGAAAAGGATGTCCTAAAGCTAATTCCATACAGGCTTTGTGGACTGATAAGGGACTGTTCACAAAGATATATAAAGGACTCAACAGGACTCAACAAAAACAAAATAAATAAATAATCCAGTCAAAGAACTTAAAAGACTTTTCTCCAAAGAGGAAATGCAAATGGTCAACAAGCATATGAAAAAAAAAAATTAACTAAATTAAAATGCTTTTAACGTTAGTTTATGTCATAGAGGTTTGTAATAAGATCGAAACTAACATTGTTATGTACAATGAGTATTAAATACTAACCACTACCAAAGACCAAAGGCTCAAGATTACAATGACTTTAAAGTCAAGCAGTTTATCTTAAACTGTCTAGGTTAAAGATTAGGAAAACACAGGGAAATATAATTTTTTGACCTACAGAATGGACCAGAAATATTTGTTAAGGTGGATAAAAGGAGAGTCCAGTTTGTTTTTGTTTTTTTTTTTCCCAAGATTTATTTATTTTATTTATACAAGCACTGGGTACAGTCAGAAGCGCGGGAGGGTGAAAGAATTCACCAGAGCCAGAGCGGGGAGCAGAACAGGCAGAAGGACCGAAGTACACTGCTGAGGGGAGCAGTGGGCAAGACAGGAGCGGTCCGCACACCATGTGGGACCCTCACCAGTGGCAGGGGATTGAACTGGCGCTGCAGAAGCTGTGGGCAGCTTTGCAGCCCAGCACTCAACCACTGAGCCACCAGGGGAGGCCCAGAGTCCAGTTTTTCTACAGCAGGAAGGAAGCAGAGACATGTCATGAGTCTCAGTACTGGAGTAAAGGTCCAGGCAGCCACATACTGAGACCAGACGCAGCCCCTCCCCTTCCTCTAGCCAGCCAGAGTAATCTAAGGGGGTGCTAAAGGTGGTAGAGGAGGGAGTTACTCTGGATCACCAACCCAAGCCTGTTTGGCAGGTTTTGTTTGTTTGTTTGTGAAAGGTACTGCTCTGTAAAGAACAGCCAGGTCAAGATTCCTCGGGGAAGGGAAAGTTTATTGCTCTGGGCAGACCTCACAGACCCAAGGCGGGGGTCAGGGTTGTGGCGCATGTTGTTAGGGGGAAGCAGGGTATTATAGGGTAAGGAGGGGTCAGGTGGGAAGTTGGGTTGGTATGGAGGGAAAAGTTTGGCGCGAAAATGTTTGTGGGGCAGGTAGAGGTTCTTTGTCTGAGAAGAGACTCATAGGGGGAGGGGGGAGGTACATTGTCTGAGTCTTCCAGGCAGGTATACACTTTCCTGACCCCAGGTGGGCTTCCTGGTTGGCTTTTGCATTCTGGCCTCCTGCAAGGACCTCTCATACCAGCCTTTTGTTGATAGGAAAAGGGGCAAAGATTCTTTCTTTGGCTACTTCCTACTGAAAGGGGGCCAAGACCAAGGGGGTGGCTCAGGCCTGGTTATGAGGGTCTTCTGCAGGGATGCGAGAATAGGGATGGAGAAGGAGTTGGTTAAAGGTGGTAGGAGACATTTCCCGAATGCGAGCCTGTATGAATTTTAGGAGGCAAGGGGCGAAAAGAAAAAATAAGGCTATCATTAGTATTGGCCCCAAGAGTGGGAGGAGCCATGACACTATAGGATTTTGAAACTGTTATAGAGCAACCCCGATATTAAACGGGTTCCTGGCTGTGGGTCCTCACCCGCGCGCTTTAAAGGGACTTATGGATACTCTACTACAGACACACACAAAAGGTTAATAAAAGGTTTATTTATAAGGGAAAAGGAAATAAGAAAAATGTACAACTCAGGGAGAAAATAGGGAAATAAAGTCTTTAATGCGTCCTACCTGATTGGCTGACCTGGAAACCCAAAAAGCACTCTCAGAGCTGGCCGGATGCTGCTAGCTGGCGGAGAGCCAAAAATGGGGGCTCCCCAATGCCCATGTGTCTGCCTTTTATATCCACCTGGCTGCTTAACCCCACCCTCAGGTCCCAGCCACCTTCCCTTTGATGATGATGGGATTTGGAGTTCCCAGTGTCTTTGGCTTTGACCTGGGGTGGGGGTGGAGTCCACAAAGTCTATATAGAGTTAGCTTTGGGACATCCTTTTCCCCCTAACAATACCATGTCAGCGGAGAGTTGGAACTCCCGGTTTCCCATTCTATGTCTTTGCATAGTTTTATTAAGGCTTCTACATTTTGTTCTATAATCCCTGATTCGTTGATATAGTAACAACATTCTTCCCTGAGAAACAGGCAGGTACCCCCTTTATTAGCTGTTAACAAGACCAGAGCCCGCTGGTTTTGGAGAGTGACCTGTGCCAGGGAGGTGAGCTGTCTTTGCAATGATGCTAAAGACACATAGGTTTTTTCTAAGGAGGTATCTATTCTTTCATGAAATTCCTGGGCAGAAATCAGGCTGTGTCCCAGGGCCCCACCTGCCATACTTGCAGCTGCTATCGATGATGCCAGGTTGATTCCAACCATGATTGGAAGAAAGGCTGCCCGCTTAGTCCAATGTGGTGAGAATAACCAACCTAGCTCAGACAGTTCGTACAGAGTTAACTGTGAGACCATGAGGACTTGGATACGTGGGCCTGGAGTAGCAGAATTAATACACCAAGAGAGAGAGCCATTGCACCAAAAAAAAATTTTCCTTTGCTGTTGTTTGGAGCACAGAAGTAACCAAAATGTTAGAAATACAGGAATGAAAGCTGACAAGGGCATCAGTTTGATAGCAGGGGTAGCTGTGATTGGAGTCCCATAGGGGGACTGAAAGTTGGGGAGTCTGGCAAGCAGCGTCCTTATTTTGGTGGTAGTGGTATTGAGATTGATTGGAACTGCCGCCAGTAGAGGTCTCTGCAGGGAAGCGCAGAGGAAACAAGAGGAGGTATTAGTCCCGAGAGAGTCATTTAGGAAGGCTATAGCATTTTGGATTATATGAATCCAGACTGAGGGTGTCTCAGTATTTTCTAATGATGTTAGCTGGCTTTGCTAGACTTGTTCTGAGTGAAGGATATCTTGGGAGACCTGGACAAAGCATTTTGTGTTGGGACATAGGCTCTATCTATGTTGAGGGTTGCACACGGGTAGGAGCTATATCCTGTAGCATATAGTTTAGCTACCACTCCAGCTACCCATCTGGTGTCCCAGGGGTCTTGTATTTTAAGTTTAAACTGGTTTCCTTTCAGGAGGAAAAAGGAGCTCAGTGGCTGGGAAGGCGAATGTATCTTGCAGCTCCAGTATGGGCAGCCTCCGTATTCCTCCCCATAAGTGGACCCCTTTTTGCAGTAGTCCCGTGTTTGATCATAGGTAAAGCAGAGGAAAGACTGGTACGTGGTGTTCACTGAGCCAAGTTTAAGAGTTATTGAGATGTCTGCAGAACAGCCAGCTAGGGGGCAGTCCGCTGTGCCCACAAAATGGGTGGTCTCGGTAGACCCTGAGACAAAGGTCTCCCTAACTTTGAATTTCCATACATAAGACACTGAGGTAGGGGAGATTTTGACAAGAAATGCGCGCCCTAGTAGGACCCAGGTTATGATATACATACTGTTTGTCTTCGGGGGCACGTTTGACCCGTGACAGATGGTGCCAGGAGGGGTCTCCCAGAAGTTTTATCGCTGTAGGTGTGGTGAGAATAACCGTGTGTGGGCTGGTCCACCGAGGCTGCAGTGGTTTTGGTTGAAGCGATTTGAGTAGGACTTGGTCTCCCGGATGCAGTGGTGGGGAAAGTCGGTTGAGAAGGTCGAGATCCGAGGCAGGACTGGGTAAGTACCTATCTGCGTGTTCCCGGAGCAGTTGCCTGAGTAGGGAAAGGTACGGGAGACAACCAGCAAGTGGGGAGGGTTGGATAGGCAGGTCATGGTTAAGGAGAAAGAAGGGGCGGCCGTACATCAGTTCAAAGGGGCTTATGAAAAGGGGTCCTCTCGGAGTAGCCCGTATCCTAGTGAGGGCCAGTGGGAGAAGTTCGACCCAAACTTACGGAGCTCTAGCGAGAGTTTAGTCAGGTGATCCTTGATTAGCCCATTGGCGCGCTCCACTTTCCCTGAGGATTATGGATGGTGGGGAATATGAAGCTTCCAGGTGATACCCAGAGCCATGGAGACCTGCTGAGTAATTTTTGAGATAAAAGCTGGACCGTTGTCAGATTGGAGAGAGGTGGGGAGGCCAAAGCGCGGGGTAATGTGGTTAAGTTTGCTTGTTTGTTTTTAAGGTCCTTGTGGCTAAGCAGCACAAGCTCCAGTGAGATTTACCACTTGTAGAAACTGAGTGAGCTCTTTATCAAAAATCTTACATTTTACAGATAGGAGGAGAACCTAAAGATGTTCACCATGTTGAAGCTAAGCAGGAGAAAGATGGCCACCCATTATTAGCTTATCTTACTGAAAAAAGGAATGGAAAGTAAAAGATCAGGTGTGTAGCAGTGAAAATGTGATTTGTCCATTAAGTTTACTTAAGGTGTCATGACCAAGGAGGGGGGATTGGACACTGTTCCATGTATCAGAAGATATATTAGAGGTTTGTGTTGACAAATTGGGTTTCCATAGGTTGTAATACGACTTTCTTTTGTGCCCTTCCCAGAGACTGATACAATGTTCTTGTCCACCCAAACCAACTTATTTATCAAGGCTAAACAGGTTGTTGTAGTATCTACCAAAATGGTCAATTAAAAAGTCCTCCACAGTGAGGTGGTGGCACTACAAGGTGGATGACATTAGTGTACTTTTGCAGATTGTCTGGAACTGCCCTCACCCCTCCATGCCTGTTCTTCATTTGAACCAAATTAGCCATCCATTTAAGGTCCTGCCAGTATGAAGTTTCCAAGAGGAAAGTGGGATGTTTGATCAATATTATCTGGCATGTTATTCCTAGTCATTCAATCAATCCACTCGGAGTCAGTGAAGAGAGAACTTTCCTACACCAGGGCAGGTAATGAGGGCAAATTGGGTGCCCCCTCTGGTGTGAGGAAAAGTAATTTTAGTTCTAATGTGGGAGACTCAGCATGACCTGTATTGCCTCTGTTCTATCCCTATTCTCACTTTGTACACTTATCAGGAAAAGGAAAGGGTTCTCCCCTCTTTGTTTCATCAACTTGACCTCTGCCTTTTGATTTGTGCAGTACAATCAGAATTTATTCTTGCACGCTCCCTACTGAAGTTGCTAAATCTGATTTATGGAGGACACCCTGTACAGCCTCAGCCGCTTCTGCCATTTCAGCCAGAATTTGTTCTTACAAGCTTTTGGTGGATAAAGTAGGTTAATCTAATCTAGAGAGGCAGCCTGCATTTGCTCTTGCAGACTCTCAGTGTTCTTGGCCTTTACTAAATCTACTTTAGGAGGCAGCCAGAATGTTCTTGCATGCTCTCAACGGCCAAAGTGAGAATCTCACTTCCTCTTGAACCAAAACCAATGTTGCATAACATACTTAAATACACACCCAAGGACCCCAGAAGCATACATGCTAAACTAGAAGTTGAAACTGAACTTCACAGGAATAAAACCATTGCCCATATATCAGGTTTTATGAGATTAGTCAGATCAAAAGTGCTTAATGAAAAATATGAAAGAGGATAACTGCCTAAACTAGTGGTTAAACCCATATTTATTTTTTTAAAGATTTATTTATTTGTGCATACAGGCCAAAGTTGTGGGAGTAAGAGGATTCACCAGAGACAGAGTGGGATTCACCAGAGACAGACAGAGGATTCACCAGAGACAGGGGAAAACAACAGGCAGACGACTGAAATACAGTTGTCTGCTGAGAGGAGCAGCGGGCAAGTCAAGAGAGGTCTGCTGCACAATGTGGGTAGCTCCCTGCCCAGGGATCCAACTCATGCTGCAGTGGCTGTGGATAACTTCATGAGTTGTGTCTTAGCCCCTTGCACCACCAGGGAGGCCCGGAAGCAATTTTTTTAAATATTTATTTATGCATACAAGAACTGGGGTACAGGCCAGAGAAGTGGAGTGTGAGAGGATTCACCAGAGACAGAGTGGGGAATAGAACAGGCAGATTGACTGAAATACACTGCTCAGGGGAACAGCAGGCAAGTCAGGAGATATCCTCTGCGCTGTGTGTATAGCACCCTGGCTGGGGATCCAACTCGTGCTGCAGTGGCTGTGGAAACCTTCATAGGTTGTGTCTTAACCCCTTGCACCACCAGGGAGGCCCCCATCCATTAATTTTTTAAGGTCATGGTTTGATATTATTTTCCTAGATCCCTGGAATGGAAATGCTGGGTCATATGATACTTCCATGTTTAGTTTAAAGGTAAATTCAGATCACTTTCCAAATTGGTTGCACTGGTTTTTATGATCACCAAAAATGCAACATGGTCCTCCTTTATCCACACCCTTTTCAACACTTGCTTTTTTAAATATATATATATATATATATATATATATATATATTTATGCATACAAGAGCTGGAGTACAGGCCATAGGTGTGGGGGGTGAGAGGATACACCAGAGACAGAGTGAGGAACAGAGCATGCGGATTGACCAAACTACACTACTGAGGGTAGCAGCGGGCAAGTCAGGAGAGGTCTGCTGAGCCATGTGGGTAGCTCCATGGCCGGGGATAGAATTTGTGCTGCAGTGGCTGTGAATAGTTTCATAAGATGCATCTTAACACTTTGCACCACTAGGGAGGCCCCCAACACTTGCTTTTTTAAAATATGTGCCATTCTCTCTCTCTCTCTCTCTCTCTCTCTCTCTCTCTCTCTCTCTCTCTCTCTCTCACACACACACACACACACACACACACACACACACACACACACACATATATATATATATATATCATTGTAGTTTTAGGCTGCATATCCCTTACTAAGGTGATGGTGGACATTTTTCTATGCATCTATTAGCATTTTGGATATCTTCTTTGATGAATAATATGTTGAGATCTGTTGCTCATGTATTCAATATTAACTGGGTTTGTTTTTCTTTGTTAGATTGTATAAGTGTTACATATCTTAAATACTTACTCCTTGTCAGTTGTACAATGTGTAAACTTTTTCTCAAATTTGGTAGGATATCTTTCATTGTCTTACTTTTGCACTGTGTAAAAGTTTTTCAAATTGAAGTAATCACAATTATTTATTATTTTATTTTATTTTACAGTCATAGGCACGGGAGGGTGAGAGAATTCACCAGAGCCAGAGCAGAGAGTAGAACAGGCAGACTGACGAAATACACTGCTGAGGGGAGCAGCGGGCGGCAGGAGAGGTCTGCGCGCCATGTGGGACCCTTGCCCTGCGGCCGGGGATGGAACTGGCGCTGCAGGCAGCAAGGCTGCAGGCAGTCTTGCAACCCAGTGCTCAACCACTGGGCCACCAAGGAGACCCCACAATTATTTATTTTTGCTGTTTTTGGTTTTTTTCCCCAGTGCTGTAGGGGCTGAGTCTCCAAAATCAACTTTATCGTTGATATCATGAAACCCATCCTCACACTTTTCCTCCTGTATTTTTAACTATCACTATCTAAATCTTTCATGCATTTGTAATTTATTTTTGTGAGTGTCGTTAAAGTGTGCTTAATTTCAAAAGACACACACACACACACATATATATATATATATATACACACACACACACATATGTGTATACATATTTATAGAGAAAGAGATAGATATAAATATATCTTTCCAATTTTCCCAGTACCAGTCATAAAAGAGGATCTCCATTCTCCATCGAAATATATTGGCAACTTTATCATGAATTAATATTCAAACAATCATTTTTGAGGTGTGGGGGTGGTTCTATTCCCTTGCTCCATCTATGTATTTTTATACCAATACCCTATTGTTTCAATTACTGTTTCTTTAGAGTGAGTTTTCAAGTCAGATATCATGATGCCTCCATTTCTCTTCTTTCTAAAGACTGCTTTTGTTATTAGAGGTATTTTATGGTTCTATATATATTTTAATACTTTTGTTCAATTACTTTGAAAAATATTGTTCATATTTTAATGGAGATTAAATTAATCTATCATGTTTGGTATAACAGTCATTTTTTATTATGTTGATTTCCCCATTGAGCATTGGGTTATCTTTTCATCTCCTGAAGTAATGATATAGACTCTTTAATAACCCCTGTTGTTTTTATTATATAAATCTTTCACACCTTTTGGGTTAATTATTTTGAAATAATTGTGCATAGAATATTTCCTTATTTTTCTTTTATTCTTGTTCATTATGTTATATAAAAATGTAGCAATTTTTTCTGCTAAATTTATTTATTTATTTTGACAGAGAAACTATTTTTTTTTTTTAATCCATACTCTTCTTCCCCCTTATCATCTTTGTCTTCTTCTTCCACCTTTTTCTGGACAACTTTAATGGGACCATTGGTATCATGAAATTTTCTATTACTTACAGTTGGGAACATCTTTCTCATACTTTTTCAGCTTTGCAGCCTTGTTGTAAGGTTACTTTTCATTGTCATTTATGTTATTCCACTCCTTGCACACCTACTTTGTCATGTCTTCAATAGAGATGCCAGTGTTCCCAGACTTGGTCTTGGGGTAGAATTGTAAAAATGATAGGAAGAATCCAGATGGTGGCCATTTGGGTTTATTGGGATCCTTCTTCCTGACTTGCTCAGCTGGTCGATAATCCTTTGTTCCCCAATTGTAGTGTGCTTTCTGTGCCTTTCCCATTCCATCATATTTATTTTTTTAATATTTATTTATTTATGCATAAAAGAACTGGGGTATAGGCCAGAGTTGTGGGGGGTGAGAGAATTCACCAGACAGAGTGGGGAACAGAGCAGGCAGATTGACCGAAGTACACTGCTGAGGGGAGCAGTGGGCGAGTCAGGAGAGGTCTGCTGCGCCATGTGGGTTGCTCCCTGGCCGGCCGGGGATCAAACTAGTGCTGCAGTGGCTGCGTATAGCCTCATAGGTTGTGTCTTAACCCCTTGTGCCTCCAGGGAGGCCCTCATTTTATCACATTTAAACTTCTCATTCCCAGGGCCTCCCCTGTGGTGCAGTGGTTGAGCGCTGGGTTGCGAAGTTGCCCACAGCCTCTGCAGCGCCGGTTCGATCCCCGGCCACCAGGTAAGGGTCCCACATGTCGCACAGACCTCTTCTGCTGCCCCCTGCTCCTCTCAGCAGTGTATTTCATCAGTCTGCCTGCTCTGTTCCCTGCTCTGACTCTGGTGAATTCTCTCACCCTCCCGTGCTTCTGACTGTACCCAGTGCTTGTATAAATAAATAAATTAATCTTTAAACTTCTCCTTCCCAGACATTGTCTATCATCACCTCTCTAAGCACTTCTTAGAAAACTGTGAAACTCTGTCACAGGGACCTCTGGGTTTTTCTTCTTATGCTCCTCCTGAAACCTTCATGTGAAGAAAGCATAAATAGACATTTTGTCCTTTGATTTCATGGGATCACCTTTATCCATCCTGACTTTATTCTTTCCTAGTCTAAGCAGCACAGGACAAGACTGTTTATTAATTTTTTTTTATTCTCCCATGTTGCTATCTTCATATATGATTTCTAATAGCTTTTCTGGTTGAGTTTTTATATTTTCTATATATAATACAATATCTGTGAATAATGATAAGTTCACTTATTTTCTGACTTCTTTTTTCATTTCCCTTTGTTCTCTGATTGTTCTAGTTAAAATCTCTAATACTAAATCAAACAAAAGAGGTGAAAAGGGCATCCTTGTCTTGTTCTTAATGTTTTACTTTTTCACCATTAAATACTATATTGACTATTAATCTGCAAAATATTGGTTTTATTATATTATGATCAGGTATTTCTATTCCTAGCTCCTTTAGAGTTTTTATTATAAATGTGTGATTCTAAATCAATGAAATGTTTTTCTATGCCTATTAATATAATATGACTTTAACCTTTACTTTTGTTGCTATATTGCATTATATTGACTGAATTATATATATTAAAACATCCTTGCATCTCTGCGATAAATCCCACATGGATATGATATATAATCCTTATCACACATTGCTGAATTCAGTTTGCAAGAATTTTGTTGAAGATTTTCCCATCAATGATAACAGGGATATTGGTCTGTAGTTTCCTTCCCTGTGCAATTTTTATTTAGTTTTGGTAGTGAGGTAATGTTGGCATAATAAGATATACTAGGGAACACTCCTTCTTTGATTTTTAGAAATAATTTGAGCAAATTAAGCAAAATTTTTCCATTAAAATTTGATAAAATTAATTTGTTAAACTGTTTGGCCCCGTACTTTTGTTTTTGGGGAGATTGTGGATTCTATTTCTATGCTTATGGTTAGTTCATTTGTTTTTTGCTGGTTTTGTCTTGGTAAATTATATTGTGGTAGATATTTACCCATTTCTTTTTTTTTTTTTTTTAAGATTTATTTATTTATTTATACAAGCACTAGGTACAGTCAGAAGCACGGGAGGGTGAGAGAACTCACCAGAGCCAGGTGGGGAGTAGAACAGGCAGACTGACGAAATACACTGCTGAGGGGAGCAGCAGGCGCGTCAGGAGAGGTCTGCACACCATGTGGGACCCTTGCTGGCAGCCGGAGATCGGAGATCGAACCAGCGCTGCAGAGGCTTCGGGCAGCTTCTCATCCCAGCGCTCAACCGCTGCGCCACCAGGGGAGGCCCATTTACCCATTTCTTGGAGGTTATAAAATTCATTGGTTTATAATTAATTGTTCATAGCAATCTCTTATGACGATTTGTATTACTATGCTATGTTTATTATTTTCCCTCATTCATTTCATTCTGTTTATTATTAGTCTTTTCTTTTCTATTAGTCTACCTAGAGATTTAGTTAGGTTAACTTAAAAAGAAAAAAACAAACAAACTCCAATTTCATTGCTTCTTTTATAATGTTTTTAATCTTTATTTCATTGATTTCCACTCTTGTTTTTTTTATTTATATCCTTTTTTATAAATTATATCCTATTTATAACTTTTGATTCCTATTCTTTCCTCCTTTACATGTTGATTTAAAAGCAGTATTATATTAGTTATTTGGATTTTTCTTGGTTTTTATTTAATTTTTTAAAAACATTTATTTATTTATACAAGAACCGGGGTACAGGTCAGATGTGTGGGAGGGTAAGAGGATTCACCAGAGACAGAGCAGAGAACAGAACAGGCAAACTGATGAAATATACTGCTGAGGGGAGCAGCGGGTGGGACAGGAGAGGTCTGCCCTGCCATGTGGGACCCTCGCTGGCTGGCTGGGATCAAACTGATGCTGCAGATACTGAGGACAGTTTCACAGCTCTGTGCTCAACTGTCTGCACCACCAGGGGAGGCCCTAATTATATTTTTATTTTTTTTAATTTATTTTTTGCATAGAAGAACTGGGGTGTAGGTCAGAGATGTTGGTGTGGGAGAGGAATCACAGAGACAGAGTGGGGAGCAGAACAGGCAGATCCACTGAAATACACTGCTGAGGGGAGCAGTGGGCGAGACAGGAGAGGTCTGTTGCACCATATGTGGGTTTGCTCCTGGTGGGGATTGAACTCAGATCACAGCAGTGATAGTGCTAAGACTTAACCCTTACGCAGCAAAGGAGGCCCTTTCTTGGTTTTAATATGGACCTGAATTATAATTGTCTTTCCCCTTAAAACTTATTTTGCAGCATCCCATAGATTCTTGTAGTTTGTATGCTCATTTTTATCCATCACAAAGTATTTTTTGATTTCTCTTTAAATATCCTACTTAATCTTATAGGTATTAAGCAGCATGTTGGTCACTCTCCATGTCATCATGTCTTATTTTCTGTCGTGTGTGTGTCCCAATGTACAGTGTGCTTTTGAAAGTTTTCCATGTGTACTTCAAAAATATATGCAGTAATTTGTGGTGGAATATTCTGTGGGAATTTGTTCAGTCTCTTGGGTGTATTTCCTCATTTAAGGTTATTGATTCCTTGTTATTTTGTCATGCCATGTGTCCATATTTGTCATGCCATGTGTCCATATTTGTCATGCCATGTGTCCATGGATTTTAGTGGAGTATTAAAGTTTTCCAGTATTATTGTGTTGTTCTAATATCTCTATTTATATTAGTAATGTTCTTATATATCTCTGTGTCCCTCATTTGGTGCATGCATGTTTATAAGTGAGCGCTCTTCTTGTATTTAGTTGTTACCCACATGTAATGTCCATTTATTTTTTGTTACCTTTTTAAAATTTTTTTTAAAGATTTATTTATTTATTTATTTATACAAACACTGGGTACTGTCAGAAGCGCGGGAGGGTGAGAGAATTCACCAGAGCCAGAGTGGGGACCAGAATAGGCAGACTGATGAAATACACTGCTGAAGGGAGCAGTGGGCGAGACAGGAGAGGCCTGCCGCGCCATGTGGGACCCTTGTTGGTGGCCTGGGATTAAACCAGCGCTGCAGAGGCTGTGGGCAGCTTTGCAGCCCAGCGCTCAACCGCTGAGCCACCAGGGGAGGCCCTTGTTACCTTTTTTAAATGAGAAGTTTATTTTAACCCACTTAAGTAATTGGATTCTATGATTGCCATTTTCTTGTAGGGTTATCTTCCAGTTTCTAAGTCTTAGTCTGTACTATCTTTGTTGATAATGTTGGTTTACTATAAATAGCAATCAGTTATAATTTGTTTTAAATTTATTCAGACACTCTCTACATTCTAACTAGTAAATTCAGGCCATTTGCATTAACGTAATTATAGAGACATAGGTATTCATTGCCATTTTTCTTTTTTAAGTTTGTGTCTGTGTTTACCTTTTGACATATTTCTTTTGTTTTATTTAGGCTCACTTTCCATTGTGTTATGTGTTTTTTCTCTTTATTTTATTGGAAGGTTGTGCTCAGGTTAGCACATGATGGACTATATATGTGATCAATTATATTGGTCTGATCTCAAACTCATTCCTATGCCCATGTTATCATTCACCTTCTCCTCCATGTTGTACAATTTAGTGTTTGCTTTTCTGTTCATTTATAATGACCCCATTAGCACTATTTGAAGTTGATAAGTTCTTTCAGTTTTTGCTTAAGTGAAATTTATTACTATTCCCTCCATTGTAAATGTCAATTTTGAAAGTAAAGGATTATAAGTTGAAAATCTTTGTTTGAGTACTTCAAATATTTGTTCTAGAGCCTGTAGTGTCCCTACCAAAAAGTCTTCCTACCACTAGAGTTTCTACTCAAAAGTCCACAGTTCAATTAGTGTTCTTGTAAAGATCATTCTTTATGATCTCAATTTTTTTTTCCTGTATTCTACCCTTGTCATTTGTTTTCCATAGTTTAATAATATTGTATCTTAGAGTGTGTCTGCCTGGTATATTTTGTTTGGATCAGAATGTGTGTTTCATTTCTCATGTTGAGATGATTCTCCGTAATCTTTTCTGAGATAAAATTTCTATGCCTTTCTCATTCTCCTCTTTCTGTTAGCCCCATGATTGGATAAATACCTTGATTTAGGTTAAAGTACACTTCTATTTTTTGCTTTAATAATGTTTAGTCTTTATTTTTCTATTTTTGTACTTTGCTATTGTACTTTAAATCTCAAAAATACCATTCTATTTTTAAATTTGTCTATCTAATTTTTTGATTCATTAGTCTTAATTGTAGCAATGCCATGTTTTATCGTGTTCCTGTTTTATATGATCCATTATTTGTTTTTTAGTTCAGCAGCATTTTCATTAATATTACTTTAAACTTCAGACATATTATGCAGTTCTAATGGATTAGGGCATCTCATATTTTAGTTTGTTGTTGTTCCAGTATTTTGGATATGTTTTTCTATCTTTTCATTTTTGGTGTGTATTGATTGAATTGAAATACACTTTAAGACTTCTGCAAATGCACCTGTTCTCATGGCTGGAAAATTGATAATGGCAAGAAGTAATATGAAAAAAAGTAACCAGAACAATAGGCCAATGAAGTTTTGTCTCTGGTGACTATGAATTATTGAAGCTTCCACCTAGTTGTGAGTTAACTAATTGTGTGGTAGGATCCACAGTATCCCATTCCTTAGGCCCGCTTCTTTTTCTAAATATCTTATACAGTGTTGTACCAACTTTTAGTTCATGTTTGAACAATAGGTGTACTGCTGCGTGAAGACTATATTTGAGATATTTCTAAGAGTCAAAAGTACTCTTTGCTTTTTTCAGTGAGGAGAATGACCCTGGTAGCTTCCTTCTATTATTATTATCTAGGTGCTGGGACTCCCAAGTGGCTCAAGGGGTTAAGCACAGCACGATGAAACTATCCACACCTTCTGCAGCATGAGTTTGATCCCCAGCTGACTGGAGAGCTACCCACATGGCACAACAGGCCCCTCCTGTCTCACCCACTGCTCCCATCAGCAGTGTATTTCAGTCAGTCTACCTGTTCTGTTCCCCACTCTGTCTCTGTGGAATCTTCTCACCCTCCAAACCTCTGGCATCTACCCCAGTTCTTGTTTGCATAAATATATATTTAAAAAATAAAAATATCTAGGTGCTTAAAGTTTTTAATAAAAGTTAAATGGCAAAACAATTCCTAAGGGTAACAATGCATAATAGAGAGAAAAATAATCTCCAGAGCCAAATCACAAAGGCATGAAAAAGTGTTTTTGTTTTTGTTTTTTTTTTTTTTAGATTTATTTATTTATTTCTACAAGCACTGGGTACAGTCAGAAGCACAGGAGGGTGACAGAATTCACCAGAGAAGGGAATAGAATAGGCAGACCGACGAAACACACTGCTGAGGGAGAAGTGGGTGCAGCAGGAAAGTTCTGTGCGCCATGTGGGACCCTCGCTGGCGGCCAGGCATTGAAACGGTGCTGCAGAGGCTGCTGGCAGCTTCACAGGCCAGCGCTCAACTGCTGCATCATCAGGGGAGGCCCATGAAAAAGTGTTTTGTTTTTAACCTAACAAATATAGAATTCAAAATAGCCGTGATTAAGAAAACTAATGAACTGAAACAATGAAAACTCAGAAAAACAAAATAGCATATGAGGAAAACAATTGATGAACAGAAGATTGAAATTGATCTTTAAATTATAAAATAATGAAACAGTAGTATGTTGAATAGTCAATGGAGGCAATGAAAAATTTCGAGAAAGCCAAGGAAGTAGAATAAACAAAATGGTAGATCAAATCAGTGAGCTTGAAGATACAGTGAAGAAAGACTCAGAATACAAAAAGAGAAATACAAAGGGAAAAAAAAATACACAACAATTTAAGAATTAATTATTTGATACAGTAAGGGAAGAAAATATAAAAATCTCAGTAGGAGGAGAGAGGAACAAATGGGAAATGAAAAATTATTTAAAGAAATAATGAAGACACTTCAAATTTGAAGAAGGAATTAAATATACAAATACAGGAAGCAAAAAGAACACCAAAATAAATAAAAGAACACCAACATAAATAAATAAAATGAGAAAAATGAGACCTACAGCAAGACATATAGTAGTAATTTTCTGAGTCCAAGAGAAAGAAAAATAATGAAAGTGATGATAAAGAATAACCAGATAACTGGGCCTCCCCGGTGGCTCAGTGTTTGAGCCGCTGGGTTGTGAAGCTGCCCGCAGTCTCTGCAGCGCCGGTTTGATCCCCTGGCCATCGGCGAAGGTCCCACATGGTGCGCAGACCAATCCTGCCAAGCCCACTGCTCCCCTCAGCAGTGTATTTCATCAGTCTGCCTGTTCTGTTCTCCGCTCTGGCTCTGATGAATTTTCTCACCCTCCCACGCTTCTGACTGCACCCAGTGCTTATATAAATAAATAAATCTTTAAAAAAAAATTGAATGGTTTAATTATGGGTGATTTTATTTTTTCTTTAATGTTATAGTTGACTATTTTATGCATGGATGATTGTGTATTATTTTTGCAATATAAACATATACTAAAATGAACAAATGCTCTAAATAATGTCAGAGAATCATTTACTATAATACTCAAGCCATGTGCAACACAAACACATAACACTAAACAATTTTATCAAAATATCATATTTATTCAATTTTATGTGGGTAATCCATATGAGGCAACTATAATCCCATAAATTTATTGTTTGGTGCTTGTTAACCACAAACAGAGTTGTATTAGAATCTACTAAGTTGTTGCATTTTTTTTTTTTTTACCATTTTAGCAATTCCACATCCCATGATTTTATTCCAGCACCACTACATATGAATCTCATGGTCCATGATAAAATAAAAATGAGAAATCACAGAAAAGTACCAATATTCATTTATGCTGTTCTTAATTTGCATAGATGAAAATTAAGCTTTACAAATAGCATTACTCTCATGATTTGTTTGATTAAAATCATGGATGCTAGAGAGAGAATGCCTAAATTTGAATCCAGTTATGCCAATAAAGTTATGTGACCTTGTGCAGTTTAACTTGTCTTTCTGTGTCTTTCAGCATTATCATTCCTAAATAAAGGAATGACAATAATATTTGCTTCTTATAATTGCTATGCATATTAAATGAGAATGTGACATTCTAAATATAAAGCACTTAATAAAATGTGTGGTGGAACCGGGCACCATGTAAAAGTAAACATCTATTATTATTATTTTTTAAGATTTTTTTTATTTATACATTTATTTACGCATGGAAGAACTGTGGTATGGCCAGAGGTGCAGGTAGTGAGAGGATTCACTAAAGATAGAGTGGGGAGCAGAACAGGCAGATCTACCGAAATACACTGCTGATGGGAACAGTGGGGGAGGCAGGAAAGGTTTGCTGAGCTATGTGGGTTACTTCCCTGGCTAGGATTGAACTCAGGACATGAGGATGTTAGCACTGAAACTTAACCATTATGTCACCAGGGAGGCCCACATCTATTATTATTCTGAACCTCCTCAGGACTGGTTGCTCCCTGAAATATTAGCAATCTTGACAATGAAAATTATATAGAAAACAATGTGATTGAACATTGTGATTATCAGTGATAGAATAACTTTGATCAATAATATGTAGACCCCTCAGAGTAGTAAAGTAGTATTTGCAAGATTTGACTCAAACATCCACACCATACGCAAAGCTACATCTTTCTCTTCAACTATCTGTAGTTCTTTTAAATATCAAAGAAAAATTAGGATCATAAGTATTTATATTAGCTTTTCATTATGAAATAAGATATTCAATAGTCAATACATTGGCTAGAAATATTTATTCAGGCTCTCCATCTTGCATGTGGTAGGTAAAATAATCAAGTAGGGGGCCTCCTGATGACACAGGTGGTTAAGACATAACCTGTAAAGCTATCCGCAACCACTGCACTGCAGCACTAGTTCAATCCCTGGCCAGGGAAATACCCATATGGCACAGTAGACCTCTCCTAACTCTCTTGCTGCTCCTCTTAGCAGTGTATTTCAGTCAATCTGCCTGTTCTGTTCCCCACTCTGTCTCTGGAGAATCCTCTTACATGCCTCGCCCCCCCGCCCCCACCTCTGGCCTGTATTCCAGTTGTTGTATGCATAAATAAATAAATATTTAAAGAATAAAATAAAATAATCAAGTAGAGCAAACAGCTAATCTTTTGAAATGCATTCCAATTTCAAGATCCTGATTTTAGCTGTATTCAAAGATGACAAGAATATCTGTCACTATATCTTCCAGAATATCTTTGCATGTGTCAGAAGAAGCATTCATAGCAAAGTGCTACTTGGAGCATTTGAAAGACAAAACCAGTTTCTCATGGTGCTTACAGAACAGGATTAAGACTGATTGCTAAGAATGGTCGTTATATGATGACACTTTTAAAAAGTGTGTATTCATTGAGATTATACTGTAGCAAGGTCATGTAAAAAGAGATATAAAGCTGTTCATTGTTAATAAGTGTATGCTACTGATAACTATCAAAATGTCATATAATGGTGAGAGAAACCTTTATTTTAGGAAATATATGATAACATCATGCAAAGTGATCACCATAGAATTTAGCATATATTCAGTAGATAAAGTTAAATGAATCACTATATGTAGTGAGTTGATGAAGTTAAATGAATGATAAAGTTAAATGAATGACCTCTATATTCTTGTTGTCCAACACTGACATTATTGATATTTTAGGTCAGATGATAATTTTTATAGGGGATGTTTTGTGCATTATATTGTGTTTTTGTAGCATCCTTTTTTTCTAATCACTAGATACTAACAGCACATCTTAGTTGTAACAACAAAAATTACCTTCAAAAATTCTCAAAATTTCATGAATGACACATCTTTCTGTTGTGAACCGCTGCTATTCCCAGCACAATTTCTGAATTAGAAGTTATATTTTATCAAGAGTGGCTTAGTTCACACAAACCTCATCTGATCAGTCCTCAAGTATCTAATTAACTATGTTTTTTTCTGCAACTTTTTCTAATACCTAAAAACTTTATCCAAATCATGATTGAAACATCATCTAAATTTTTATTTAGTTTCATATACTGAAGGGTGCATTTTTGATATATTAATTCCATAGATGGGAAGTGAAAGAATGGTAGAAACAATGCACATATTTGCCCCTTTATCCTCCTGTATAAGTAAGAATTATTTCTGAGCTACTATGTCAAAGAATTCAGAGCACATTTGCTAAATTATGTGGGAAAAGTTGGTTTCTTATGTATGAATCATAGCAGCAATTGATACTGTCATTTTTTCTAACATAAATGATATGTTAAATGACTAATTATTATTCTAAAACAATTGCATTTTGCTTTATGTTGGTAAAGCTCATGCTGATTCACTCACTAAATTATAAAGACCAGATTGATAAAGTTAAGGTGCATAGTAAATTCTGAAAACACCTTAAAAAGGCATGCAATTAATATGTATTCTTGTGTCATATTTATAGACAAAATAAAATAATAGATTCTTTAGATTTAGAATTGAAGATTACTTATTTTTTTACTATTGGCAATGTAAATTATTATAGTTTCTTAATGCATCACATTTTTTAAAATTTCAAATTAGAGATTAATATCTTCTAAGATTAAAATCAACTAATTTCAACATAAAGACATATAGCACATTATGCTTATATGTAGTGAATATAATCTCCTTTAATTCTCATAATTTTAATATAAACAAAATTCATACCAAAAGGATGGAACAAATGCTTTTGAACATCTCAACTTTAATTTATATAGTTACAAAATATAGCTCTCCAAGGAAATAAATTATATGCATGACTTAACTCCAAAATTACACAGTTCTGGCATTAATAATTGTATTTTCCACTATGCCTAGATTTATAGTTTTGAAATGGCATGCAGTTAAAAATGGAAAATGTAAACTTTGTAATATTTGAAACATTTGGTTACATATTTTTTCTCTGGATGAAAAGTTTTAGAAGCATCACCACATTTTCGAAATATTTGAACATTTATGGAATATCTACCATCTACCAAATATTGCATTGTTTCAAAAAAGTTGACTAAGAATATTTGAAGGTATCTTTGCTAATAAGTCAGAAATGATAATTTTGTTCCTCAAATTGTTAGTGCATTGCTATTTTTTATTATACCATTATTGGAAAACAGTGATTGACTACATTCTTTTTTTAAAGATTTATTTATTTATGCATAGAAGAACTGGGGTACAGGCCAGAGGTATGGGGGGGTGAAAGGATTCACCAGAGACAGAGTGGGGAACAGAACAGGTAGATGTACTGAAATACACTGCTGAGGGGAGCAGTGAGCAAGTCCGGAGAAGTCTGCTGCACCATGTGGGTATTTCCCTGGCCAGGGATTGAACTCATACTGCAGTGGCTGCAGACTGCTTTATAGGTTGCGTCTTAACACCTTGCACCACCAGGGAGGCCTAACTGACTACATTCTGTGTGTCAAAATTGTGTTTTTTTTTTCTCAATACATTATTTAAATTAATGCGTTTATATATTCATAACAATCTTCCAAAATGTATCACATCTATTTTAAAATGAAAATCTTGAACAAATCAACTGTTAATTTCTTTTTTTAAAAAACTTATGGAATAAAATATGAATACTATTGTAGCTACTAACAGGGTTTTTGAGAGACTCATACTCACTAAGGACAAGTGTGGTCCACACAAATCTTCACTGAGATTGATAATATGATGAGTGACATCAAATATCCCCTTTGTGTAATAATAAATCATTAAGGTTCAATTCTTATTTTTTAAAGATTAATTATTTATGCACAGAAGACCTGGTGTGAGGGGTAAAAGGCCTACTTGGTGGCACAGTGGTTAAATCTCAGTGCTATCAGGCTATCGTTAGCCACTGTTGCATGAGTTCAAACCCCGGCCAGGGAGTTACACACATGGTGCAGCAGACCTCTCCTGTCTCTCCCGCTGCTCCCCTCAGCAGTGTATTTCAGTCAGTCTGCCTGTTCTGTTCCCCGCTCTATCTCTGGTGAATCGTCTCACCCTTCTGCACCTCTGGCCTGTAACCCTGATCTTGCATACATAAATAAATCAATTTTTTAAAAATAAATAAAGTAAAATATATCATGAGAAAGTAGGGTTTCTCCATGGCATGCATGGATATTGGAAAATCCACAAATTGATGAATGTAATTACCACATTAATAAAACAGATAAAAATATATAGTCATATCAATAAAGAGATGTCATTTGCAAGATTCAGTATGCATTTATCATAAAAATATTTCAATGAAAGGGGGCTGAATGAACCTACTTCAAAATATAAAGGTTCTATAAAAGAAATCCACAAACAACATCATAAACAATGATAAAAACTACTGAATGTTGTTCCATTGAGAAGAGGAAAAAGACAATGTTGCCCAATAGCACCAGTACTTTCCACCTAATATTAGAATGCCTAGAGAAATTGGCCACTGGAAATATTTTTAAAAATTTTAATATTTTGCAATTTTAATATTTTTAAATATTTTTAAAATTTTAAACAATTTAAACCAAATTAAGGAAAAAGTAAAATTGTCATTATTTGCAGAAGACGGGATAGTAAATATAGAAAGTCCTTAGATTACACAAAAAATCTGAGAGAGGCAATCACTACTGCAGAATGTCAGGCTATAAAATAAATCAAACAAAAGTCAGTGTACTTCTTATAAGAAAACAAATAGCTGTAAGAAAAAGCAAGAAATCAATTCCAGTTACAATTGCATCAAAAAGTTAAATATTTTAGACTAAACCTAGTAAAGGGATGAAAGAATTGTACATAGATAAGACATAAAAAAATAGAAGACACAGACTACTGGAAAGTGATTTTATGCCCATGATTTGGGGAAATTAACATTGTGAAAATGGCTTCTTACCCAAAGAAATAACATTCAAAGAAATCCTTATCAATGTTTCAATGGTATCTTTGAAAGAAATAGAACAAACTTTACTGAAATTCATATGGAACCACAAAATATCCCTGTCCACAAAAATAGTTAAAGCAATCCTGAAAATTAAAAAAAAAAAAATTTGTGGCAATACACTGCCATGCTTCAAAGTATACCACAAAGCTACAGCAATCAAACCAGTTTTAGAATATGAACAGAAATGCAGATCAATGGAATTGAATTGAGATTCTAGAAATAAATGCACACCTATGGGTGGATAATTTATAACAAAGGATCTAAAAGTATGCCTTGTAGAAAAGAAAGCATCTGCATTAAATTGTGTTGGAATAACCTACTATCCCATCAAAAAAAAAAAAAAAAACAAAGAAAGTAGTATATTATTTTACACCATAAACTAAAACTAACTCAAAATGGATTGAAGATGTGACATTCTGAATCCATAAAATTCCTAGAAGAAAACATAAGCAAAACTCCACATTAGTTTCAGTATTTCTTTGTGGATTCAACAAGCCTAACTAAGGTTACATAAACAAAGAGAACTACATCAAACTATTTCATTCCTAGTTATCTTCCCAAAGGATAAACAACATTAATATGAGGGACCATATGCTCTCTTATATTCATTCAAACACATCTATAATAACCAAGTTATGGAAACTACCTAAATTCCCAAAGATGAATGAGTAGATTAAGAATGTTTGGTATAGGGATCTCCCAGTGGCCTAGGGGTTAAGTTTCAGTAATATCACTGCTATGGCCTGAATTGAATCCATAGCCAGAAAGTTAACACAGTTGACACAGCAGACCTCTCCTGTCTTGCCCACTGCTCCTCTTAGCAGTATATTTCAATAAATACATCTGTTCTGCTCTCTACAGTGTCTGGTGAATCCTCTCACCTGTCACACCTCTGGCCTATACCCCAGTTCTTCTATGCAAAACTAAATAAACAAAATCATTTTAAAAATGTGTAGGATATATACACTATAAAATATTACTCACCTATAAAAGGACAAAAGTTTGACTTTCCCTTCAACAGAACTCAAGGGCATTATTCTAAGCAGCATAAATCAGAATGAGGTACACAAATATCAGATTTTGACACTATAATTTTTTGTGGAATATAGAGTAATAAAAAAGACCAGGTAAAACCAATTATAGACCTTAGAAATCTGACTGTATAGTGGAGTTTACAAGAGAGCTTGAAGAGGGGGAGAGCAAAGTGGATAAAGGGTACAATTGTCTAGCTTGGATAACTAAGAATGCCTTGATTGTTGGTGTGGTATGCTCAAACACACTTGAAGGGTGTAAACCTATGCCCCTACATCAATACAATGTTCTAAGTCAATATTGCCTGAATAATAAACAAACAACTAACAAATAAAATAATTTTTAGCTATGCAGAAACTATCACTGAATAATGAATAACAGAAGCTAGCAACAAAAAATAAAACAATGGAAGAAAAATATGAAATCTGTATATTCAAATGATGATGAGCTACACCAGCACATAAAGAACTATAGTAGACAAAGACAACCATAATACTAACCACAAAACAAAAGTCCAGTATAGAGAAACTTAGTGCAATTAAAGGAAGAAAATTGAGATACACAACAAGTAATGTCACCAAATGAAAAGGCAAATAGAAGCACATGGAAAAAGAAAAGAGTAGAAATATAAAACAACCAGAAATAAAATAAATAAATAAGCCTCATACATCAATAATCACTCTAAACAGGAATGATCTGAACTTACCAATTAAAAGCACAGATCAGATTAAAAAGTCATGCCTACAAGAAACACAACATAGAGCTAATTACAAGCATAAAACTCAAAAGTGAAAAGCTCGAGCAAAATATTTCAAGCCAACACATAGAAATACAACACAGGCTATTCTCATTTCTGATAAATTAGACTTTCAACCATTAAAAAGGTAATTAGAGACAAACATGGGTACAATATAAAGTTTAAGAGGGCAATTCATCAACAAAATATAACTGTCAGCAATATTTTTGTACCTAAAACAGGTGTACCAAAATATATAAAATAACTAATAAAAGAACTAATGAAACACATTGACAGCAACACAATTAGAGCAAGAGATCTCAAATATTGATAAAATCAAAAGATAGATCATTCAGATTGGAGGTAAACAGGGAAATAAGTATATAAAAATAAATTATTGATCAAATGTACATGGAAGAAATGTACATAGCTTTTCCTAACAAAATAAATGAATACACATCATTCTCTTTTGCAGTCAATAACATCAACAACAACAAAAACTAATCAAACATAGGCAAGAGAACTATATAGACACTTTCCTAAGAAGACTTTACATGGCTTATTGACACATGAAAATATGCTTAACATCAATTATTATGTGGGAAATGCAAATCAAAACCACAATGACATATTGTCTCACCCTTTTGAGAGTACCCTACCTCAAAAAACTGGAAAAAATAAATACTGATGAGAATGTGGGTTAAAAAAAGGAACACTCATCTATTGTTACCAGAAATATAATTCAGTGCAGCCTTTATGAAAAATGGTATGAAGAGTCCTCAAAAAATAAAAATGGAAATATGACATGCTCCAGCAATACTATCTAAAAGTATGAATACACTAATATGAACATATTTATGTACTCTTATGTTCATAATGATATTAATAAAAGTAAAGACATGGGATCAACCTAAATGTCTATCAACGGATGACTAGATTTAAAAAAAAAGGGGGGGAATACATATTCAATAAATAACCAAAGAAAACAAACTAGCAAAAAAACAAGAATAATTCTTGAATTCTACCAATAATATACTGCTCACCAGAGGGAATAAGGAAAGAAAGGAGATGTTAGTAAAGTGAAGGTGAGAAGGTTGTGGTACTGGAGAGTTGGTGGAGGGAGGATAAGATATGCTCACATTTGGAGGTATGAAGTTGTAATCACAATTTTATATAGTTAGGTCAACTAGTGGCAAATCAATAAAAAGATATTTTATCTAAATTTATTTTATAATTCTTTAATCTCCCATCCCTACTTTGTCCATTTTTAAATTTGTTTGCATAGCAACATCTATAAAAAGATTTATGTAACAATGTTAAGACTAATGTAGAAGAATTTACATATTTAATATACTAGGAAGGGGCATACTTTTTAATATTTATTTCTTTATATTTATTTTACATCACTGTTCATTTTTGTACAATATATGCTTTCTCCTCTCAGGTGTGATCCCCATAAAGTCCCCAACGCCAATTTTCTTGTACATGTCACCATATTCCCTTGTGATCTTCCCTCACTTGTTTTGATTTCCCTTCCTCCCCCACCCTAGCTAAATGTCTGATTTGTAATTGCCTATTAATTTTGTTTTATATTTACTTGTACTATTTTTCCCTGACCCCCTTATTTTGTTCCCCTATATTCCTCCTATAAGGGAAACCATCAAATATTTTACTTTTTTATTTTTTTTCTGGCTTATTTCACTGAACATAATCCCTTGCAGCTCCATCTGCTTTTCTAATTTCACAAATAATTCTTTTTCAGTTTAATTCCTTTCCTAGAAATACTATGTTTAAAGTAATTCAGGGCCTCCCTGGTGGCACAAGGGCTTAAGATGCAACCCATGAAGATGTCCTCAGCCACTGCAGGACAGGGATCTACACACGTGGCACAGCAGACTCACCCGCTGCTCTTTTCAATCTGCCTTTTCTGTCCCCCACTCTATCTCTGGTGAATCCTCTCACCAACCATAACTCTGGCCGGTATCCCAGTTTTTGTGCATGAATAAATATTTTTTTAAAAAGGAGGTTCTCTTTAACAAAACAAAAAACAGAAAGAAGCTAAGGCCAGATTTTAGATTTTTCACAAAACAAACAAGAAATGAATTAAATAAATCATAGAGCTTAATTAAAAATGCAAAATCATAAAATTCCTGGAAGATAGGTGAAATCTATGTGAATTGGCTTTGAAGACAATAGATACAATAACAAATGCACAAACTGTGGGAAAAAAGTTTGACTTTTCACGTGGAAGCTCTATATTTAGTAAGTCGAGGAATCTCCACACAGCTTTCCATAGTGGTTGGACCAGTTTGCACTCCCACCATCAGTGCAGGAGAGTTCCTTTCTCTCCACATACTCGCCAACATTTATTGTTGCTAGTTTTCTTAATATGTGCCATTCTCACTGGTGTGAGATGGTATCTCGTTGTAGTTTTGATTTGCATTTCTCTAATTGCAAGTGACGTTGAACATTTTTTCATATGCCTGTTGGCCATTTGTATTTCCTCTTTGGAGAAGTTTCTTTTTAGCTCTTCTGCCCATTTTTTGACTGGATTATTTTCTTTGTTTCTGTTGAGTCTCATCAGCTCTTTGTAGATTTTTGTGATCAGTCCTTCATCATTAGTGTTGTGTGCAAAAATGTTCTCCCAGTGGGTAGGGTTTCTCTTTGTTTTGGTTATTGTGTCTTTTGCTGTGCAGAAGCTCTTTAATTTGATGTAGTCCCAGCTGTTGATCTTTGCCTTCACTATCACTGCTTTGGGTGATGTGTCTGTAAAGATGTCTTTGAGGTGCATATCATGTAGTGTTTCACCTATATTTCCTTCTATGTATTTTATGGTTTCAGGCCTTATGTCTAGTTCTTTAATCCATTTTGAGTTGGTTTTTGTGCATGGTGTGAGGTAGTGGTCAAGCTTCATTCTTTTGCATGTAGCGACCCAGTTTTCCAAGCACCATTTATTGAACTCCTAGGTATTTACCCAAAGGACACAGAAACATTAATTCCAAAGAGCACCTGCACCCCTATGTTTATAGCAGCACAATTTACAATAGCTAAGCTTTGGAAACAATCCAAATGCCCAAAAATAGATGACTGGATCAAGAAGATGTAGTACATATACACAATGGAATATTGCTCAGCATTCAAAAAGAATAAACACATACAATTTGCAGCAACATGGATGGGGCTGGAAGGTATCATACTCAGTGAAATAAGCCAGAAAGAAAAAAGAAAATTACCGGATTGTCTCACTCATAACAGGATTCTAGAAAACCTAAATAAGGGATCAGGAAAAAAAAATAACTATAAGAAAGAAAAAAATTAAAATCAACAAACAACTATGAACCAGAGACACATTTTGGGGGGGGGGGATTGGGGTTAAAATCAGGGTTGCAATTGTATGGGGAATATAAAAATAAAAAAAAATTAAAAAATCATTTAGAAAAAAAAAAGTTTGACTTTTATATTAAAATTATTTTTTTTTCCTACAAAAGTGTTAGAAGAAAAATAGTCCCACAGTCTGGGAGAAAATATCTTAATTACTTATCTGATAAAGTATTGGTATGAAAAAATATACCAAGAATACTTGAAACACCACCAAAAACAATTGAACTAAAAAGTGGAAAAAATATTTGTACAATGCCTCATCAAATGAAAATATTGTGAGAACAAAAGCAAAAACAAGTAACTCTGCTACTCCACAATATAAAATTGACATGTGTGAATTACCTTTGCACCATCATTTGTCAGATGTTATGTGGGATACCATTTGAATTTGAGTCATGAAATTTCTGAGAAAAACATTTGGGTTTCAGAGCTTCTACCAGGATACCTTAAAAATATGCTGCGAAGCCAAGGCCATCCAAGGTTGTGTGGACAACCAGCAATCTATATTCCCTCCAGTGAGCATTGAAACTGATCACCCATCTCATTGTGCACTAGAGGCAAAATGACCAAGCCAAAGATGTCCAAGTTTCCAAAAGACAACAAAGAACCCAATAAGCACAATAGTCCCCAAAACCTTGGCCCATTTAACAGCACAGGCAGCACATGCCAGCACGAAGTTTGCCCAAGGCTACACCAGTCATCCTGAGAAACCAGCAGCTGACAGTAACACATCCCTGAATCCAGACAAAGAATGTGGGTAGGTGAAGCCATGCCAAGCAGAATCTACATC
Organism: Talpa europaea; assembly: GCF_964194135.1. Taxonomy (NCBI): domain Eukaryota; kingdom Metazoa; phylum Chordata; class Mammalia; order Eulipotyphla; family Talpidae; genus Talpa; species Talpa europaea. The sequence goes on from NC_140070.1 coordinate 65,170,191, forward strand.
CACAACAGTGTGGAACTAAAAGCAAAATATGGGGCGATAGAAATACATGAATAATGGTCACACAAGGCCTAAAGGGTATACTAGACCACAGAAAGAGAACGAATCTCCAGTATGTAAACATATAGACATGGAAGATCGATTCTTCCTATTGGATACAGAATTCAAACTTCTGAGATAAAGAAATTTGATGAACATAGAGAAAACTCAGGAAAAATAAAAAGGTCAGTTATTTAAGAAAATTCAGAAAAGCAAATGAATGTTCTAGGAAACAAAATCAACGAACAGAAGATTGAAAAAAAAAAGATATTCTAAATAAGTAAATAATGAAGATGTAGTATGTAAAAGGATAAATAGAGGAGATGGAAAATCCTGTAGAAATGCATGGAAGAATAGAAAACAAATAGAAGTGCAAATAAATGAACTTGAAGATGTGAATACCCAAAAATGTAAGATAGGAAAAAAAAATTCAAGAAATATCTAACTTCATGAGGAAAGGTAATATAAGAATAAGGGTGTCCCACAAGGGGAGAAAGAGAGAAAGGAAGAGAGAACACATTTGACAAATAGTATGGTAAAACACACCAAACATACAGAAGGGAATGAATATATAAAACCATTAATCTAAAAGATCACCCCAATAAAAATAAACCTACACTAAGACATATAATAGTAAAATGTCCAAGAGTTCAAGACAAGCAATGAATATTGAAGTTGGAGAGGAGGGAGATGCATGTAACATATAAATGAGAAATTTATATGTTAAATTAAGACCACATGTGTAGTATCAGACTTTTCTGAAGAAACACTGAAGTCAAGGAGAGAATGGAAAACTGTGATTAAAAAGAATAAAGATAAAATCTGCTGCCCAGGAAGAATTAAACTATTATATAGTTTAATAGTTCATTAAACTATTGAGATAAGCTCATTGGGATAAAATGGAGGGAGAAATGAAGAACTTCTAACACAAAGAGAAAGTAGAGAAGTTTACAAATGTAGACCAGCCTTAAAGAAATTTTGCATGCATGTCTAGTGCCAAATTAAAGAATATACAAAAGATAGAAAATATTATATATACTACCGAGGAAATAGAAAAAAATAAAAATAGCAAATGTTAGCAGAAATCATTAATATACAATGGAGCAGAAATATGTCAATAAAAATTAAAAAGACAGATTGATGAAAGCAAAAGCTGGTTGTTTAAACAATGAAACAAAATAGACTACCCTCCAGTTCTGCTGACTAAGAAAAAAAAAAATGAAAGCACATAGGATAAAATATGTAGGAGAACTAACAATAGGCACTGTAGAAATTCAGAGGATAATAAGAGAATACTGCAATGTTTATAGTTAAAACATTCAATAACCAGAAGAAGATAGACACCGTCTTAAAATTATACAATTATCCAAGAATGAAATGAGAGAAATACAAAGCATTTTCAAATCAATCAATAGTGAGGAAATAGAAACAAAACAAAAATTTTCCCCCAAAACAAAAGTTCAGGACTAGTTGACTTCACAGTCAGTTCTAGCAAACTTTCAGAGATGAACTAAAGGACCTCCCCTGGTGGCACAGGCAGTTGGGCGCTGCGCTGTGAAGCTGTCTGCAGTCTCTGCAGCACTGGTTCCATCCCGGCTAGTCAGAGAGGGTCCCGCTTGGCACTGCAGACCTCTCCTGCGGCGCTGGCTGCTTCTCTCAGCAGTGTATTTTGTCAGTCTGCCTGTTCTGTTCCCTGCTCTGTCTCTGATGAATTCTCTCACCCTCTCACGTATCTGGCCTGTACCCCAGTTTTTGTTAAACAGATAAAAAAAATATTAAAAAAAAAAAGATGAACTAAATTATCCTTCTCAAACTCATCAAAATATTAGGGGAACATGAATATTCCCAAACACATTTTATGAGGTCAACATTACTCTGATACCAAAATAAAAGACAACACACACACACACACACACACATCAACTTCTCTAAGGAACACAGCTACAAAATCCACAATATAATATTAGGAAACAGATTCAAACAGTGCATTAAAATGATTATACACCTTGATCAAGCGGGATTCAGACAATGGAAACATGGTTCAACATCTGAAAATCAATCAACGTAAATCATTACATCAACAAAATGAAAGATAAAAACCATGTGATCACACTATAGATGCCAAGAGCTATTTTGATTTATATGATTCAACATCTATTTATAATGAAAAACCTAAAAATGCTAGAAAGAAAAACCATCCATGTGGACCCGCATCTGTGCTGCTTGTTTGGATTTGCAGGCCAGCCACCACAGAAGTCTTACCACTATGCTGCTTTCCAGGATCTGCACCAAGGAAGGCCCCAGCAACAGTAACCTCCAAATGGTAAACCCACCCCCCAAAAAAGTGGAAGAAAACCCAAGCCCAATAGAAGACCATCTACAAGGGAGCAAATCTGAAAGTACCCAATGAAGAGAAAGAAAAACGCAATTGTTCAAGCAAGCCCCAAGGGGAAAAATACAAATCAGAAATAAAACCAATTTCCAGAGCCCCACATCACAGTCATGGAAGAGCTATTCTTCCTATCATATAAAGAATCAAAAAAAAAAAAGACAAACTCATGACATTTGCGGCAACATGACATTTGCGGCAACATGGATGGAGCCAAAAGGGATTATGAAATATTTTAGAAGGTAAATGATAAATATTAGATGATTTCACTTATATGAGGATTATAGAGAAACCTAGAAAAACATAAAGAAAAAGACAAATCTAGTAAGCTTACCATAACTTTGAGGCATACAGCAAGGAGGGGAGTGGGTAGGGGGAGTCTTGCATAAGGATGATCGAGAGGTGACCTGAGGACGGCGAGGGAAAGGGCTGACCGAAATGCGGAGAAAACTCACGTGTGCCAGGGCAGAAAACCACCTGGGAGGGACACCCCAAACTTGCTTTGTTCTTGGAAGTCTCCTTGGTCCTAACTTAGCAACAGAGGCCCACAAAGACAGGCATGTCTGATAAACCCAAGGGCTCACATTTGTGGTGTGTATGAGCTCACATACATGGCGTGCAAGGCAAGGTTGTTTTGGCTTTCTCTGACTTAGGATAAAATGCAGATGTGTTTGTTCATAATTCCGATATAACCATGCTGAGAAAAATGGAGAATCACTGCTTGTAGCTGACAACTGTCCCCCATCTGGTGGGTCCTTTGCGATCAGCGTCCCAGATCTCAGAGTCCACTGGAGGCTCACAGGGAGGACCAAAACAAGTGAGGGAAGAACACAAGGGAATATGGTCATGGTTCTCAGGTGATATGGTGGTGGAAGAACTATGGGGACTATAACTGAGACGATAAACCAATCCCTGTACAAAATGAACAACCATTGTTTTTATAAGAATTTTTTTTTAAAAAATGGGCAAAAGAGCTAAATAGACACTTTGACAAAGAAGAAATGCAAACAGCCAAAAGGAATATATATATATATATATATATATGCACGTGTGTGTGTGGGTATATATATATATATATATATATATATATATATATATAATAAATGGATCCTCCTTCTACAGACCTCACCTGCCTCACTGGCTGCTCCCCTCAGCAGAGTATTCAGTCAGTCTGCCTGTTCTGTTCCCCACTCTGTCGTTGGTAAATTCACCAACCCTCCCACTGATCTGGCCGTACCCTGGTTCTTGTATGCATAAATAAATAAAAATCTTAAAAAAAAAAAACTTTAAAAAATGTTCAGCATTACTTATTATTAAGGAAATGCAAATTAAAATCATAATAACTTATCACTTCACACCTGGGATAATGACCCAGATTTAAAAAAAAAAAAAAAAAACAAAGAAGATGAAATAGAAGAAAAACAAAAGATACAAATACGGGTATGTGGAGTAAAAGGACCTTCTTACACTGTCATTGGAGAGGAAAACTGGTGCAGTCACTATAGAAAGCCATGTGGAGTTTTCTTAAGACACTAAAAATCATTATGAATTATAAATCAGCTCTTCCACTACTAGGTAGATCTACCCAAAGAACACAAAATCACTAATTTGAAAGTAAACTTTCTCTCTCATGTTTATTGCAACCCTTGTTACAGTAGCCGGGATAAGGAAACAACCTAAATGCCCACAAAGAGATGAATGGATCAAGTGTATCTGATATAGATAGACGTAGAGACATAGAGATATATAGGTATGAAAATGGCATACTATCAGCAATCATGCCATTTGTGGTGGCATGCATGAAGTTGGAATGGTTGATGTTAAGCAGAATTAGACAGAAGGGAAATATTAATATTGGATGATTTTTTAAAAGATTTATTTACACATACAAGGACCAGGGTGTAAGCCAGAGGTGTTGGGGCTGAAAGGATTCATAAGAGAGAATGAGGAGCAGAACAGGCAGATCTACTGAAATACACTGCTGAGGGGAGTAGTGGGCGAGACAGGAGAGGTCTGCTGCACCATTGGGTTGCCCCCTGTCCTGCAGGAGATTGAAATAGTGCTGCAGTGGCTGGTGATAGCTTGATAGTGCTGACTTTAACCCCTGTGCCACCAGAGAGGTCCAATATTGGATGATTTTATTTGTATGTCGAATATAGGGAGTCCAAAGAGTCAAAGACACAACTTTAACGCTGAGCATAGATTAGAGGTGCCCAACAGGAGAGAAGCAGGCTGAGGGAATAAATCAGGAGGAGGAGCTCATGGGAATATAGTGATAATCTGAGTGCTTTGGTGAAGGGAGAATTACAGTGACCCCACCTGAGACAATTAACTCATATACTATAAAAAATTAACAATGATATAAGTAAAAAATATTTTATTTAAAAATAAACTAGCCTAAATAGTTAAAAGACCTGGATATAAATGAAACATATCTTAAGAGAAATAAAAATGCTTATATGACTGTAGGGTAAATAAAAATTATCAGGCTTTTCTACCGTCCCACCATTAGGATTGATGATGGATCCCTGTGGTCCTGAACGCATGCCTGATGGCGGGCCCTGATGGCGGGCCCTGAAGTAGGGTATGTGCATGCTAAGTGGGTACACCCGTGCTGAGAGACTGGGCTTATAAGGGTGGCATCACAGGGACACCAGCGGGAGAGAGCAGAGAAGCAGAGAGAAAGAGAGCAGAAGAGAGACTGAAAGAGAAGCAAAGACGACCAGAGAACACCGGAGATCCCAGAAAGAGTGAAGCCTTGTTGGGGGCTGGGAGGCCTGCCAGCCTCTTGGCCCCCCAGCACCCCTGCCTGTCATATACCTGGTAAATCTAAATAAAAGACCTGCAAAAAGCCACTGAGGACTCTGACTGCTCCTTTACCCGGTCTGCTGGATCAGAAAACCTGCTCCGTGTCATTCCTGCCCCTATACCAGTAAAATCCCAATAAAGCCTAAAAAGCCAATGAGGAACCCAGGACTCTTTCCTTAACCCATCTCAGATCACAGAGATCCAGCCCTGTGGCCATACTGCCCCTACAATGACAAACACAAATCTCATATTCTCAGTGGTCAAAAGTGAAAGACTTTCCACTACTATCTGATACAAGAGAAGGATGCCTACTATCTTGACTACTATTTAACATATTAATAATATTGGGACTCCTAGCTAGAGCCATTAGGCAAAGATATGAAAGCAATTGTAATGGCAGGAAGGCCACAGGGTAGGATCTCTATGACTGGACCAGACGGTGTAAAGGAGAGAGTCCTGGAGCCCTCGGTGGCTTTCTCAGGCTTTATTTGGGATTTTACCAGGTACAGAGCAGGCAGGGGTGCCAGTGGGGCTAGGAGGCTGGCAGGCCTCCCAGACCCCAGCAAGTCCTCAGTCTTTCTGGGCTCTCTGGAATTCTCTCATGGCTTCTGCTTCTCTGCCCCTTTCACTCTGCTGTTCCGTTCCTTTGTCCTTTCTGCTCTGCTGGCATCCCAGTGATGCTGCCCTTATAAACCCCATTTCAGCCCAGGTGTACTCACTTACATATTTCCACACCCTACTCCAGGTGCCTGCCATCAGTCATGCATTCAGGACCTCAGGGATGTATCATCAATCCTAATGGCAGGAGGGCAGAAAAGCCTAATACACATTTACTTACCCTACAACAATCCACTCAAAAAAAGATATAAAGCTATCATTATTTGCAGATTATGACAATATACATAAAGAATCTACTGAAAAACTAAAACAATGAACTGGTTTAGAAAAGTGGCAGGTTACAAAATCGATAGACACAAGGCTATTTGAAGGTACTGAAATTCATACAGAACCACAAAAGACCACAAATAGACAAAGCTACCCTGACAAAGAGGAAGAATGGCAATATCACATTTCTCAACTTCAAATTATACTATAAAATCATAATAATTAAAACAGTGAGTACTGGATCAAAAACAGATACACAAACAAATGGGATATAAATGAGAGCCCAGGGCCTTCCTGGTGGTGCAGGGGGTTAAGACACAACCTATGAAGCAATCTGCAGCCACTGCACCGTGAGTTTGATCCCCAGCCAGGGAGCTACCCACATGGTGCAGTAGACCTCCCCTGACTTGCCCTCTGTTCCCCTCAGCAGTGTATTTCAATCTGTCTGTTCTGTTCCCCCACTCTGTCTCTGGTGAATCCTTTCATTTCCCACACCTCTGGCCTCTACCCTAGCTCTTATATGCATAAATAAATGAATTTATAAAAAAATGAGAGCCCAACAACCTAGCAATAAACCTATACTTACATGAATAGTTAATCAATAATAAAGGAGCCAAGAATATGCATAGAAACAATGAAAGCCTAGTCAATAAATGGTCTTGTGAAAACTGTGCTGCTGCATTGTAAAGCAACCAGTCCATACTGGGTAGGTTCATCCCTGGTTCAAGCAGACCTATTGGTGTTTTCATGTTTTCATATTTTCCACTGTTTGCCACCACACTCATCTGCATGCTGCCTTACTCTGCTGCACTGCCCTGTACTCCACACCACGCTGCTCATTACCACACCATCCTTTGCCACCCTGGCCTTATATGCCCAGTCTCTTGGCCCAGGTATATCTCATCTACGCATGCCCACAACCTACTTCAGGTGTCCGCCATCAGGCATGCATTCAGGATTGCAGGGACCCATCATCAGTCCTAATGATGGGAGGGCAGAAAAGCCTGATATTTTCCTTATCCTACATGCATGCAAAAGAATGAAACTAGACCACTATTTCACAACATACGCGCACACACAGAAAATAAACATTTCAAAGACTTGGATGTAAGATGCAAAACCACATCATACATTGAAGAAAACATAGGGAAAATAGTTGTAAGGGACAGGAAGGACACAGTGCAGGTTTTCTGAGCCAGCAGACCAGGTAAAGGAGGAGTCCTGGAGTCCTCCATGACTTTTTCAGGCTTTTATTGGGATTTACTGGGTACACAGCAGGCAAGGGTGCTGGGGGGCCAGGAAGTTGACAGGCCTCCCAGCCCCCAGCAAGTCTTCACTCTTTCTGGGCTCTCCAGCATTCTCTAGCATTCTCTCTGCTTCTCTATGCTTTTCCTGTTCCTGCTGATTCTGCTTCTGCTTCTGCTGGCATCCCTGTGACGCCACCCTTAAAAGCTTCCTCTTAGGTGAATCCCATCTACATATGCCCATACCCTATTCAAGGTGCCCACCATCGGGCATGCATTTGGGACCACAGTGTTCTGTCATCTATCCTAATGACAGGAGGGCAGAAAAGCCTGATACTTTTTTACCTTACCCTACAATAGTCCACAACATAAGCTTCAATGTTTTTGCAGATTAGTCCTTAGCAGCAAGAAAAATGAATAGAATCTAAACAAGTAGGATTACATAAAAATAAAATGTTTCCACGCAGAGCTAGAAACTAAAATGAAGAGACTGATACCGGAATTGTCAGACCTAGTCTCCCAGCCAGGAACGGATTCCAGGCTGCAGGGCAGCGCTGATCCCCAGCCGCTAGACCCTCCACGGGTTGGTGTCTCACGAAGCCACAACAGGAACTTTGCAGACGCTCAGGCAAGCAAGCGAGAAGAGGCAGGGCAGGTTTGTTTAGAAAAAGTTTATTGAGAAGGAAAAGAACAGAAATAAAGTGGGACTCCCAGGCCAGGGAACCAGGCCTGGGAGGGGCAAGGAAGCCAAAGTGAAGTCTTGTCTCAGGGAATATATACTTTCTTTCCCTCATTATTCTAAAGCTCTACCAGTCTCTTTGTGATTGGTCAGTTTTTGGCTGTTTTACTTAATTTGCTACTGAGTGGGAGATCTTCACATTCCTTATCTAACAGGTCTGTCTTTCCCCATTTGTTATATCTTTATCTTTATGGTCTAGCCCTCCCGGTGAGCATCTTTACACTTTATCTTATCATCTGAAGAAAACCAGGACCATCCTTAACAAGATTATCTGTGGTGCTAGGATGTTTGTTTTTCCCAGTGGAATTGGTTTCATTTCCTTGCTCCTCCTTATCTCTGAAGCCTTCCTGAATTTTCAGAGGTCTCCTCCTGCACTATACCTAAAACTGCCTAATAACCCTAGCTTGCCCTGTCTCAAGACAACTTACTAAATGACTGAAAATTTTGCATCTACTAAGGAACTGTTATGAGAGATTTACAAAAAACTCATGCAACTCAGTAAAAAGTAAAAAAAAAAACCCAGTTGAAAAGTGGGTGGTTGAGCTAAATAAGCAGTTTTCTAAAGACATACAGGTAGCCAACAGGCAAGTGAGAAAAAAGCTTATCATCACTTATCTGCAGGGAATTGCAAATCTACACCACAATGAGATACTACCTGTGAGAATGGCCCATATCAAAAGACCAGAAAAATCAAATGTTGGTGAGGGTATGGAAAATAAGCATCATCTTATATCACTGGTGTAGAAGAACCCCTATTGGGGTTTATCAAAATATTAAAAATGAAACTGTCATACTGCCTGGTATTGCATTGATCCATAGAATACAGAAGCACTAATTTTAAAGAAATCTTGTACATCCATGTTTATTGCAGCACTATTTACAATACTTAAGCCATTGAATTGACCTATGTGCCCCAAAAGAGATAAAGTAAGTCAAGAAGATGTGGTATAAACTCACAATGGAATTCTACTGATTAACTCAAAAGATAAATTCATAACATTTGTGGCAAAATGGGTGGAACTGGAAGGAATTAGGTTCAGTGAACCAAACCAGAAGGAGAAAGATAAATATTACATGGTGTGAATTGCACGAAGAATATTAAAAACCTAAGTAAAAGGCCAGACAAAGACAAACTGTATAAAAACCCTTCAATGCTGTTAATTGATATTAGATATCCATATGGGGAGCAGGGAAGTGAGAACAAGGTATGAACAAAGCACAATGGACTACAGGGTAGCACTAAAGGTGCTTTTATGGTGAGTGTGTTATGTTGACTACAACTAAAGAGGGAGAGCCTGCATTTCCAAAAGCACTAATAAGGCCTCCCTGTTGGTGCAGGTGGTTGAGTGCAGCTCTGTGAAGCTGTCCGCAGCCTCTGCAGTACAGGATTGATCCAGCCGGCCAACAAGATACCCATATGGCTCAGCAGACCTCTCCTGTATCGCCTGCTGCTCCCCTCAGCAGTGTTTTTGATCCATATGCCTGTTTTGTTCCCGGCTCTGTCTCTGGTGAGTCCTCTCACCCTCCTGAACATCTGGCCAGTACCCTGGTTCTTGTATAAATCAATAAATCTTAAAAAAAAAAAAAAAACACTAACAAGAATGTGAACCAATGGTACTTCAATTACAAAAATATTTTATATATATAAATTATTTTATTTTATTTATAAATTACTGTATATATTGTGGAACCAAGCATAAGTATTCTTAGCCATTGCTTTGTCATTTTGTGTGTAACTGCCATTTTAGAATTTCAGGTCTTGCAGGTCTTGCTGTCCAGGGAAAAGACTGCATTCCAGAGATAGTTTGGACCCTCACTCCACCCTTACTCTCTGGTCACCAGTGAGGGTGAACTTGCTGTAATTGGAGCTGCAGGTTGGAGCTGCATCTTGGCCTGGCCAGTCAGCTTAGAATGATAGCCGGGCAAAGTTGGAGAACTCATCCTTGTAGCCAATGAGTAACTGCCAGCATAATTTAACCTTATTAAAAGACCCCTGCTTCCTTTGTTCGGGGCTCTCGGTATCTGCCACTGCGTTGGTAGGTGCCTTGAACCCGGACTCGAGTCTGAAATAAACTCCCTTTTGTGTTTGCATCAGCTGTCTTTGGGTTCTTGGAGGCTATGCTCGCCGAGTCTGCTGACCTTGGGCACAACATATATATATAGTACTGCACATTCATACAATGAAAACTTTATTCAGTAATAAAGAGTTAATAACTATGAGAAGACAATACAACATTTTTAAAGATTTATTTATTTATACAAGAACTGGGGTACAGGCCAGAGGCAAGGGAGGGCAAGAGAATTCACCAGAAACAGAGCAGGGAACAGAACAGGCAGAATGACAGAACACACTGCTGAGAGGAGCAGCAAGCACAACAGGAGAGATCTGTTGATTCAGCAATCAAAAAAGATAAACACATGCAGTTTGCAGCAACATGGATGGAGCTAGAAGGGATGATGCTCAGTGAAATAAGTCAGAAAGAAAAAGAAAAATACTGGATGGTCTCACTCATAGCAGGAATATAGAAAACCTAAATAAGGGACCAGGAAAAATTCTAATTAATACAAAGTAAAAATCAAAATCAACAAGCAATTATAAACCAGAGACATACTATGGGGATTGGGGGGATCAAGGATTAGGGTCAAAATAAGGGAGGATGCAATTGTATGGAGAATATAACCAAAATGAAAATGCATACATTGTGCAAAAATGAAAAATGATGTAAGAATTATATAAAATAAAATATTAAAAACATAAAAAAGAAATCAATATCAAATAATAAATTTAATGTGAATTTACAAATGAAGATAAATCAAATATAGTGGCAAATTAAGAACAAAAGTGAGTGCATTAACATATCAGTCAGGAAAATATTTTTTAAAGTAACTGTATGCATGTCAAGAAAATATCATTTATATTCTACAAAAAACAAGACATTAAGGACAATAATATACATGAACCAAAACCTAAGTTTTACAATTTTTCAGTCTTCATGCACCTGAAGTTTATAAACTCTTTTTTTTAAAGATTGATTTATTTATTTGTTTGTTTGTTTGTTTGTTTGTTTGTTTGTTTATTTATACAAGCACTAGGTACAGTCAGAAGTGCTGGAGGGTGAGAGAATTCACCAGAGCCAGAGCGGGAAACAGAACAGGCAGACCAATGAGACACACTGCTGAGGGGAGCAGTGGGGGACAGGAGAGATCTGCACATCATGTGGGACCCTCGCAGGTGGCCAGGGATTGAACTGGTGCTGCAGAGGCTGCTGGCAGCTAAGCAGCCCAGCACTCAACCACTGTGCCACCAGGGGAGGCCCTTTAAACTCTGCTTTTTAAAGGGCATAAAATTTGCATAATATTTGTTTTAGCATCACTACTCTTGGAAAAAAAAATCCATGAGATCTGAAGCAAATAGAATAAATGTCACATAATAGTTATCCATGATTTTTAAGAGTTTTTTCAGGGGTATAATCTCAAATAGTTGGGAAGGGCACTGGAACCAGAGGATTCCATGATTTGTGGGAAAAAATAAAAAACTAGCACACCTCCTAAATTTTGGAGGCAAATACAGACAGTGATCGAGGACACAGGGAGGAAATACAACTCTATAGAACAAAAGGTTGGTGAAGAGAGATGACTAGAGCCTGAGTCAGGAGTTAGAGTGCATATCTCTAACTTTCATTGTTTAACTGTTTAACTGGTTTCATTGTTTCATTGTTTAACTGGTTCCCAGGGGGTTGGGAGAGGTGGAAGCACACTTAACTGACTGAAGATACAAGTGGAGTTTGAGAGTGAGCCAGGCAGCCAGATCTTCAGTGAAGAGGGCTGAGTAGAATATGTGCTCCCTGCTCTCATATCCCCATAGGCTTTGAGATGATTCTGCGGAGTGACATTGAAATCTGAGGCCACAGACTATAGAACCACAAGTCAGGAAAATCAAAGAGGAGACCTATCCATGGTACCACAAACACACCACTTTCACCAGTGATAATATTATCCCAGATCACTCTCCCACGACCTGACTCAGTAGTTGCCACATCAGTTGTCCCAGACAAACAACTTAATACATTATACTGAAATGCTAAACACGAAGGCACTTGGAAAATATACTGCCATCTGTTGGAAATCTGAAAGTTCTGCACACTTAGGAGTGAAAAAAAAAAAAATAGCAAAACGGGAAGACAGAAAAAATAGCATATGACACTAAGAATCCTCAAGGGAATATTTCACTACAAAGAGAGAACAAATCTCCTGAATCCAAATACAAAAAAATAGAAGATATTTTCTTTTTATCAGAAACAAAGGTCAAAATTACCTGTCCCCTCCCCCACCAAATATATTTTCAAAGAAATGGAAGAAAACACAGACATGTTGATCAATGATTTCAAAGAAAAATATCTGGGGCCTCCCCAGTGGTTCAGGGGTTAAAGACAGCACTATCAAGCTACTGTAGCCACTGCAGCACAAGTTTTAATCCCCGCCCGGCCAGGGAGGTGACCCACATGGCGCAGCAGACCTCTCCTCACTCTCCCGCTGCTCCCCTCAGCAGTGTATTTCAGCAGATCCGCCTGTTCTGCTCCCCACTCTGTCTCTGGTGAATCCTATCATCCCCTGCACCTCTGGCTTGTACCCCAGCTCTGGTATGCATAAATAAATGAATCTTAAATAAAAGAAAAATATCAGAAAACAAATGTAAGTCCTGAAAAAGAAAATAAATGAACAGAAAATAGAAATTGAAATATTGTATAAGAAAATAACGGATTCAGGATGTAAAAAGTTCAACAAAGGAGATAAAATTTCTGGAGTGCCTTGTAGTATTAGAATAGATCAAATGAAAAATTGAATCAGTCATCTAGAAGATGGTAATGGAGATGATTCCAGGTAAGAGAAAGAAAAAGAAATATGATGAAAAAATATAAAGAAACACTTCAAGATTTGTGCAATTCCATGGAGAAACATAACATAAGAATGACGGATATTAGAAAAGATGAAAAGAAAGACAACAATCTGTCTACAAGACAAGAAATATAGAATATTGTCAACAAATAGTAAGAAGCTAGAAGACTCATGGACTAGATTATTTCTCACAGATTAAGAAAGAACTAATCCAGTTGATCTTTGGAGTTGAACTCCCAATCTCTAGTATTATGGGACAAGAAATGTATGCTTAGTTTGTTATTTATATTTGTTACAATAGCCCTAGGAAACTAATACCGTGTGTTGTTAAGAAGAAATGGAAAGCTCCTCTGCTGGTGGCCCAGGTGGTTGAGCACCACGCTGTAAATCTGTCCACAGCCTCTGCAGTACCCGTTCAAACCTGGCCGGCCTGCAAGGGCCCACATGGCGCTGCAGAACTCTCCTGTCTCGCCTGCTGCTCCCCTCAGCAGTGTATTTCGTCAGTCTGCCTGTTCTGTTCACCATTCTGTCTCTGGCGAATCCTCCCACCCTCCCACATATCTGGCCTGTACATCGGTTCTTTTATAAATAAATAAATAAGCAAACAAATAAACAAACAAATAAATAAATAAATAAATGAAATAATGACATCTTTAAAAAAGAAGAAGAAATGGAAAGACTCCATGACATTAATCACTGACAGTTTATTAGGTGTCCTCTCCACTTATTCCATGCCTGTATTTTCACGTTGGAAGGGATCATGCTCAGCGAAATAAGCCAGAAAGAAAAAGAAAAATACCGGATGGTCTCACTCATAGCAGGAATCTAGAAAACTTAAATAAGGGACCAGGAAAATGAATAACTATAAGAAAGTGAAAATCAAAATCAATAAACAACTGTGAACCAGAGACACTCTATGGGGGGTGAAAGCGGGGAGGGGAGGGATTGGGGTCAAAATAAGGGGGTTGCAATTGTATGGGGAATATAAAAATAAAATATATTTAAAAAAATAAAGATAATGGTCTTTACATTTTTGTCAGCTTTGAATTAGTGAACTGGGAATCAGTGGCTTTAGTAGTGTCATAAATCACAAAAAAAAGGTCCTAAGTAAATTTATTATTATGATCCTGTTCTTCAGTTATTGCTGTAACAGTGACAACAGATTCACTTTCCACTCAAGGAATCGTCCATAATCTGCACTAACTACTTTAATATACCAGAAGTATATCTCAGTGGAATAATCCACATCCATTTATTCTATTTTTCAATTTACTTCTTGGCAAATATTAACGCATTTTCATTTTTTTGAAGATAAGATGTATATTTTCTAATTTGGAATATATTTACATATTTTATCATTAATGAATTTTGTAGGTCATTTATTTTGTTTAATTTACATTATACTATTGAAAAGCAGACATGTGTAATTAGGCAAGGGATTGTTGGTGGAAGTGGGCATTGAACAGCAGAAACTAGAAGGTAAATGCTAAACAATCTGAATCAGAAACTTTAGATACAATAAAGCTATCAAAATAACTTATTTCCAAAGATACTTAAGTATTTATTTTCAATTTTCTTTTTTAGGTAAGGGATAAGAGATAAAGAAGGAGTAATTTCTCATGTATGATGAAATAGCTAAAAAAAATATCATGTCATGATACTGAAATGATTTTATACTAGTTTACACAAAAATATTTGTGAAGTATGTGTGTGTGTATATATATATATATATATATATACTGCTAATTACATATGATTTCATGAGAAATGCATAAGTAGAATTTTGTCATACTATATTTCTGTTGCTAAAAATACATAATAGATCATTACTTCCCTCTAAATTGCAAATGTTGGGGCCTCCCTGGTGGCACAAGGGGTTAAGACACAACCTATGAAGCTATTTGCAGCCACTGCAGCAGGAGTTTGATCCCCGGCCAGCAGACCTCTCCTGACTTGCCCACTGTTCCCCTCAGCAGTGTATTATTTCATAAACTGCCTGTTCTGTTCCCTACTCTGTCTCTAGTGAATCTTCTCACCTACAATACTTCTGACCTGTACCCTGGTACTTGTATGTGTAAATAAATAAATCGTTAAATAAATCTTTAAATAAATAAATAAATTGCAAATGTTCAGTGGAACTTGTAAAGTCCTTCTCAGTGTGGTCCATACTTTTCTCTTGCTTAATTTCCCTTCCTGTTATTTCCTTTATATTATTTATTTTAGCCATTTTTTCAATAAAATAGACATTATTAAATTTTTTCAACTTATTTGTATAAGGGATGCACTGAATATATAAGTATTAATTTTTGAAAATAATAAAGTTTTGTGGCTCCCTGGTGGCACAGGTGTTGAGTGCAGTGCTGTGAAGCTGTCCACAGCCTGTGCAGCATGGGTTGCATTCCGGCCAGCCAGGGAGATTCACACATGGCATGAATATTCCATTGTGTATATGTACCACAATTCTTGATCCAGTCATCTATTTTTGGGTATTTGTGTTTTTTCCAAAGCTTAGATATTGCAAATAGCACTGCTATAAACATAGGGATGCAGGTGCCCTTTTGAGTTAATGTTTCTGTGTCATTTGGGTAAATACCTAGGAGTAGAATTGCTAGATCATATGGAAGCTCTATCTTTAGTAGGTTGAGGAATCTCCACACAGCTCTTCATAGTGGTTGGACCAGTTTGACCTCCAAACAGCAATGCAGAAGAGTTCCTTTTTTCCATACCCTCACCAAAATTTGTTCTTGCTAGGTTTTTTTTTTTTTTAATATGTGCCATTCTCACTGGTGTAAGATGGTATGTCATTATATTTTTGATTTGCATTTCCCTGATTACAAGTGATGTTGAACATTTTTTCATGTGCCTGTTGGCCATTTGCATTTCCTCTTCAGAGAAGTTTCTTTTTAGCTCTTCTGATTAATTTTTGACTGGATTATTTTCTTTGTTTTTGTTGAGTCTCATCAGCTCTTTGCAGATTTTTGTGATCAGTCCTTTATCATTAGTGTTGGGTGCAAATGTTCTCCCAGTTGGTGGGGTTTCTCTTTGTTTTTGTTATTGTCTCTTTTGCTATGCAGAAGCTCTTTAATTTGATGTAGTCCCAGCTGTTTATCTTTGCCTTCACTATCACTGCTTTGGGTGATGTTTCTGTAAAGATCTTTCATGTGCATATCAAGTAGAGTTTCGCCTATATTTCCTTCTATGTATTTTATGGTTTTAGGTCTTATGTCTAGTTTTTTAATCCATTTTGAGTTGATTTTTGTGTATGGTGTGAGGTAGTGGTCAAGCTTCATTCTTTTGCATGTAGTGACCCAGTTTTCACAGCACCATTTATTGAACAAACTTTCTTTGCATACATAGTCTTTGCACCTTTGTCAAAGATTAGTTGACCATAAATCTGTGGGTTTATTTCTGGATTTTCTATTTGATTCCATTGGTCTGTGTGTCTGTTCTTGTTCCAATACCATGCAGTTTTGATGATTATGACTTTGTAGTATAGTTTGAAGTCTGGGAGTGTGATGCCTCCATTCCCTTCTTTTTTTTTTTTTTCAGGAGAGCTTTGGCTATTCGGGGTTTTTTTGTGATTCCATATGAATTTCATCAATAATTGTTCTATTTTTTTGAAGAATGACATTGAGATTTTTATTGGAATAGCATTGAATCTGTATATTGCTTTTGGTAGGATGGCCATTTTAATAATGTTTATTCTTCCAATCCATGAGCAGGGGATTTATTTCCATTTCTTTGTGTCTTCTTCTATTTCTTTTAACAGTGTTTTATAGTTTTCTTTGTATAGGTCCTTTTCCTCTTTTGTTAGATTTATTCCCAAGTATTTGATTTTTTTGGTTTGGAAAATAAAAGGGATTTTTTTTTAATTTCTTATTCTTCTGACTTATTATTTATGTATAGGAAGGCTACTGACTTTTGCGTGTTGATTTTGTATCCTCCCACTTTACTGAACTGATTGATGAATTGAATTAGATTTTCTGTGGAGTTTTTGGGGTTCCCTATGTATATTATCATATCATCTGCAAATAGTGATAGTTTGACTTCTTCTTTTCCTATTTGGATTCCTTGGATGTCTTTCTCTTGTCTTATTGCTCTGGCTAGCACTTCCAGTATTATATTGAAAAGCAGTGGTGAGAGTGGCCATCCTTGTCTTGTTCCAGATCTTAATGGACATGCTTTTAGCTTTTCACCATTGAGAATGATACTGGCTGTTGGTTTGTCATATATGGCCTTTATGATGTTGAGGTATGTTCCTTGTATCCCAAGAATTTCAAGGGCTTTTATCATGAATGGGTGTTGCACTTTGTCGAAAGCTTTCTCAGCATCTATTGATATTATCATATGGTTTTTATATTTCTTTTTGTTGATGTGTTGGATAACATTGATTGATTTTCAGATGTGGAACCATCCTTGTGTCCCTGGCATGAATCCTACTTGGTCGTGGTGAATTATCTTATGGACACATTGTTGGAATCTGATAGCTAAAATTTTATTGAAGATTTTTGCATCAGTGTTCATTAGGGAGATTGGCCTGCAGTTTTCCTTTTTTGTGTTGCCCTTGTTCGGTTTGGGTATTAGTGTAATGTTGGCTTCATAGAACGTGCTTGGTATTGTCCCTTCTTTCTCAATTTTTTGGAAGAGTTTGTGAAGGATAGGCACTAATTCGTCTCTGAATATTTGGTAGAATTCATTTGTAAATCCATCAGGTCCTGGGCTTTTGTTTTTGGGGAGGTTTTTGATTACCATTTCAATTTTGCTGCTTGTCATTGGTCTCTTTAAGTGTTCTATTTCTTCTTTATCTAGCTTTGGGTGATTGTTGAGTTGTAGGAATTTGTCCGTCTCCTCTAGATTGTTGAACTTATTTCCACATAACTGTTGATAGTAGTTACTGATCATTCTTTTGATTTCTGCTGTGTCTGTTGTGATTTCTCCGCTTTCATTGATGATCCTGTTTATTTGTGCTTTCTCCCTTTTTTCCTTTGTGAGCCTGGCTAGGGGGTTGTCTATTTTATTGATTTTTTTTGAGGAACCAGCACTTGGTTTCATTGATCTTTTGGATTCTTTTTTCAGTTTCAAATTCATTTATTTCTGCTTTGGTTTTTATTATTTCGTTTCTCCTACTTGTTTTGGGGTTTTTTTGTTGTTCTTTTTCTAGGTCTTTGAGCTTCGAGATTAGGTTGTTTCTTTGAGTTCTTTCTTGTTTCTTGATGTGAGCCTCTATTGCTATATATTTTCCTCTTATTACTGCTTTTGCTGCATCCCCTACATTTAGGAAATTGGTGTCCTCCAGGTCATTCAATTCAAAGAATTTTTTAATTTCTTCTTTGATCTCCTCATTAGTCCAGTGGTCTTCCAGTAGTGTGGTTTTCAATCCCCCTGAGGTATGAGAGTTTCTTGCCTTCTTTTTATGGTTTATTTCTAGTTTGATGCCTTCATGGTCAGAAATGATGCTTGGTATGATTTCAATCTTGGTATATCTGTGGATGTTTGTCTTGTGTCCCAGTATGTGATCGATCCTGGAGAATGATCCATGTGAGCTTGAGAAAAATGTGTACTCCATTTTTTTTGGGGGGGTTTAGTGTTCTAGAGATGTCTGTTAAGCCCAAGTGCTCTAGATCCTTATTTAAAGCTTTGGTTTCTTTACTTATTTTTTGTCTCGTTGATCTATCCATTGTTGATAGTGGTGTGTTAAAGTCTCCTACTACATATGTGTTTTCTCTGATGTTTGTTTTCAGATTTGATAATAGTTGTCTGATATTATTTGGTGCTCCTTCATTTGGTGAGTGTATGTTAATGAGTGTTATTTCTTCTTGAAGTATTGTCCCCTTGATCATAATGTAGTGACCATTGGGGTCTCTTTTTATCTTTTTGAGTTTGAAATCTGTTTTATCTGATATAAGTATAGCTGTTCCTGCTTTCTTTTTTGGTCCATTTGCTTGTAGGATTGTTTTCCATCCTTTAACTTTGAGTCTATTTTTATCTTTTGTAACTAAATGTGTTTCCTGGAGACAGCAAAAGGTTGTATTTTGTTTCTTAATACAGCCTGTGACTCTGTGTCTTTTTATTGAAGAGTTTAGTCCATTTACATTTAGAGTTTATATTGATATGTTAGCATCTCTATTTGCCATTGTGTTTGTCTTTCCTTTGATTTCATTTATTTATTCTTTTAATAACTTTTTTTTGGCCTTCTTTCGTTGTTATTTATCCTTCTGAGGTTCGGGCTTTAGGACTCCTTGTAGTATATTTTGCAGTGGGGGTTTAGTCGTAATGAAATTCCAGAGTTTCTGTTTGTCTAGGAAGGTCCTTATTCTTTCTTCATAGAGGAAGGAGAGCTTTGCGGGATAGAGTATTCTTGGTTGGCATCTGTTTTCTTGGAGTCTTTTGACTATGTCCCTCTACTCTCTCCTTGCCCGTAGTGTTTCTTCGGAGAAGTCTGATGTCAGCCTGATTGGTTTTCCTTTGGATGTTAACTGTTTCTTCCCTCTTGTCAGCTTCATTAATTTTCCTTGTCCTGGATTCTTGGGAGCTTTACTATTATGTATCTTGCTGTATTTTTCCTTCTGTCATGGAACTTTGGTGTTCTTCTTGCTTCTTGTATATCAATTTTCAGCTCCTTCTTCACATTTGGGAAGTTCTCTTCAATTATCTCCTTGAATATTTTCTCTGTTCCTACATCTCTCTTTTCTCCTTCTGGGATTCCTATAACTCTTATATTTCCTTTTCTCATGCAGTCAGATAGTTCCCGAAGTCTTTCTTTGGTCTTTTTCCTTCTTACATCTCTTTCCTTTTCTGTTTTGGTTCTTTTTATTTCTTTGTCTTCATAAGTACTTATTTGTTCTTCCATTCCGTCTATTCTGCTTTCATTGCTTTTCCCAGAGTTCTTTAGCACCTCCATTAATTCTTTGATCTCCTGCATTTCTTTTACTTCCCTCTTTAGGGACTCAATTTCATTCTTCTGATTGTTGATTATTTTTCTCTTATCATTGTTTTCCTTTATGGCTTCTGTCAGTTTTTTAATCATGGGCATTTTAAATTCTCTTCCTGGAAGGCTCAGAAGTTCTTCCAAGTTACTGTTATTGCAATCTGGGGCATGGTTTTCTTTTTGTGATGTGCTTTTTTCCTGAGGAGTTGCTAGGTGTGTGTGGTTCTTCTACTCCCTACTGTCTGTTTTCTAATTTGCCTTATGCATTGGGACACTGTGTTCCTGGGACTGGCCGGCATCTTGGCTGAACTTCTACGGTCCCCTTTGGCTCCTCCAGGAGCTATCTGTCAGTTTTAAGCAGTCTTTACTGAAGAAAGGTCCCTGTTCTAAAATGGCGATGTGGGATGCACTCCCTGTGTGCCTTGTCTGGCCAGGTGGTGGGTTCCCGCTGCCCCTCTGTGCTGGGACTGCAGGCCAAAAGGGGCCTGGCATGGGCGAAAGTCCCAGCTCACCTCTGGTTCCTCCGGGACCCTTCTGTTGGTTTCAGGCAGTCTTTACTGAAGAAATGTCCCTCTCTAAAATGGCAATGTGGGACGCACTCCCTGCATGCCTGGTCTGCCCTGGCATTGGGTTCCCGTTCCCCCTCTGGGCTCAGACTGCAGTCCAGAAGGGACCTGGCATGGGCGAACTTCCCAGCTCATGTCTGGCTCCTGAGGGAGCCTTCCATGCAGTTTTGATTTTTATGGCTTTGTAGAATTGTTTGAAGTCTGGGAGTGTGATTCCTCCAAACCTTTTTTTTTTTTTTTTTTTTTTTTCCAGGAGAGCTTTGGCTATTCGGGTATTTGGTGATTCCATAAGTATTTCATGAACATTTTTTCTATTTCTTTGAAGAATGTGTATCCTTCTACTTTACTAAACTGGTTGATTATTTAGAGTAGTTTTCCTGTGGAGTTTTTGGGGTTCTGTATGTTTATTATCATATCATCTGTGAATGGTGATAGTTTAACTTCTTCCTTCCCTATTTGGATTCCTTGTATGTCTTTCTCTTGTATTATTGCTGTGGCTAGAACTTCCAGTGTTATATTGAAAAGCAGTGGTGAGAGTGGACATCCTTGTCTTGTTCCAGATCTTAATGGAAATGTTTTCAGCTTTTCACCATTGAGAATGACACTGCCTATGGGCTTGCCATATATGGCCTTTACGATGTTGAGGTATGTTGCTTGTATCCCGAGAATTTCAAGGGCCTTTATCAAAAATGGGTGTTGTACTTTGTTGAAAGCTTTCTTAGCACCTATTGATATTATCATATGGTTTTTATATTTCTTTTTGTTGATGTGTTGGATAACACTGATTGCTATGGGATGTTGAACCATTCTTGTGTCCCTGGAATAAATCTTAATTGGTCATGATGAATTATCTTTATGGATACATTGTTGGATTCTGATAGCTAAAATTTTATTGAGGATTTTTGCAACCATGTGCATTAGAGATATTGGCCTGTAGTTTTCTTTTTTGTGTTGTCCTTGTTCGGTTTTGGTATTAGTGTAACGTTGGCTTCATAGAATGTGTTTGGTATTGTCCCTTCCTTCTCAATTTTTTGAAAGAGTTTGCGAAGGATAGGTACTAATTTGTTTCTGAATGTTTGGTAGAATTCATTTTTATTTTTTTAACAGATTTATTTATTTATTTATACAAGCACTGGGTACAGTCAGAGGTGTGGAGGGTGAGAGAATTCACCAGAGCCAGAATGGAGAGTAGAACAGGCAGAAGGACCAAAGTACACTGCTGAGGGGAGCAGCAGGTGGCAGGAAAGGTCTGTGCTACATGTGGGACCCTCCTCCAGTGGCCAGGGAGCAGTCAGGGATTTAGCGGAGCTGCAGAGGCTGGCGGCAGCTTCGCAACCCAGCGCTCAACCGCTGCGTCACTGGGGAGACCCAAGAATTCATTTTTAAATCCATCAGGTCCTGGGCTTTAGTTTTGAGGGAGGTTTTTGATTACCATTTCAATTTTGCTGCTTGTAATTGGTCTGTTCAGGTGTTCTATTTCTTCTTTATCTAGCTTTGGGTGATTGTAGAGTTGTAGGAATTTGTCCATCTCCTCTAGATTGTTGAGCTTGTTTGCATATAACTTTCAAAGTAGTTTCTGGTAATTCTTTTGATTTCAGTTGTGTCTGTTGTGATTTCTCCTTTTTCATTTGTGATCCTATTTATTTGTGCTTTCTACCATTTTTCCTTTGTGAGCCTGCTAGGGGTTTGTCTATTTTATTTATTTTTTCAAAGAACCAGCTTTTGGTTTTATTGATATTTTGGATTTTATTTTTTTTTAGTTTGTCTTTCCTCGAATTTTATTTTTTTATTCTTTCAATAACTTTTTTTTTTTGGTCTTGTTTCGTTGTTATTCATCCCTCTGTTGGTTCCGGCTTTAGGACTCCTTGTAGTATATTTTGCAGTGGGTGTTTAGTTGTAATGAAATTCCAGAGTTTCTGTTTGTCTGAGAAAGTCCTTATTCTTTCCTCATAGAGGAAGGAAAGTTTTGCATGATAGAGTATTCTTGGTTGGCATTTGTTGTCTTGGAGTGTGTTGACTATGTCCCTCCACTCTCTCCTTGCCTATAGTGTTTCTTCGGAGAAGTCTGATGTCAGTCTAATTGGTTTTCCTTTGTATGTTATCTGTTTCTTCCCTCTTGTCAGCTTCATTATTTCTTCCTTGTCTTGGATTCTTGGGAGTTTTACTATTATGTGTCTTGTTGTATTTTTCCTTTCATCATGGAAATTTGGTGTTCTTCTTGCTTCTTATATGTCTATTTTCAGCTCCTTTTTCATATTTGGGCAGTTCTCTTCAATTATTTCCTTGAACATTTTCTCTCTTCCTATGTCTCTCGCCTCTCCTTCTGGTATTCCTATAACTCTTATATTTCCTTTCTCATGGAGTCAGATAGTTTCCAAAGTCTTTCTTCATTCTTTTTCATTTGTACTTCTCTTTCCTTTTCTGTTTTGTTCTTTTTTATTTCTGCATATCGAGGGTGCTTATTTGTTCTTCCATTTCATCTATTCTGTTATCAATGTTTTTCCCAGAGTTCTTTAGCTCTCCATTAATCCTTTGATCTCCTGCATTCCCTTCCCTTCCCTATTTAGGGACCCAATTTCAATTGTCTGAGCATTGTTTTCCTTAATGACTTCTGTCAGATTTTTCATCATGGCAATTTCAAATTCTTTCTGGAAGGCTCAGAAGTTCTTCCAAGTCACTGTTGTTGCAATCTGGTGGGTGGTTTTCTCTGTGGTGTGTCTTTTTTCCTGAGGAGTTGCTAGGTTACATGTAGTTTTTCTTCTCCCTGCTGCCTGTTTTCTAAACTATTGTTTTCCCTATGTGTTGGGACACTGTGTCAATGGTACTGGCCGACATCTTTTTGGTGTGTTCTTTCTGGGATTTTGGAAACTGGTGGTCCAATCAAGTCAAATACTCTTATGCTAGAAGTCCAGTGAGTCAGTGGTACTTTGAGTATGTTAATGGCCACTGTCACAGAATATCTCCTCCTTCTGCATTATTTGTTTAATTCCAAAAGTGTGTCTTGAAGTGCCACAGACTTCCCTGGAGGTAGGGCAGCTGAATTTCACTCTGGGCCCAAATTGCTGGATCCCCCTCTGGGCTTCAACTCCCTACCAGGCGGGAACAGGCTTGTGGGGGGCCTTTAGCTCACCTCTGGCTGCACAGGGAGACTTCTCCTGGTTTCAAGCAGTCTTTATTGAAGGAAGTTCCCTATTTTAAAATGGTGAGTCAGAAACACACATTCCTGCCTTGATATTGATGTTAATTCAAAATTCCCTCTTGTGCTTCTGCTTTATGTTTGAGTTCACTTGCATATGAATTAATAATAGAGATTGAAGTGTTCTGTTTTTGCTTTTTCTATTTGTGCAGCTTTTTAATCCTTTTCTTTTCTAAAACTATATTCAGATGTTAATTTCCTAACTTGATTTGTATTGTAGCCCCCTGTGCCATTTATTGTGTAAGTTCTGATTTCATTTTGGACCATTTCACTACTTGTTTGCATTTCAACCTTTTGTACACAAATGATCTGAGCTTCAAAATTTCCTTTGAATTTCTATTCTATTTCCTTCAGAATACTCCCTTATTTAGCAAATTATTAACTACATTAATTTTCCTTTTTGTTTTCTTCTGTATTCAGTAAACATCGACCATATTTAATGCGTATAAGTATATCATATGCTGAGCCTCCCTGGTGGTGCAACAGTTTGAGTGAAGCGCTGTGAATCTGTCCGCAGCTTCTCCATGCAGGTTTGATTCCTGGCCAGCCAGGGACATAACCACATGGCACAGCAGAAATCCCATTTCGCCTGCTGCTCCCCTCAGCAGTATATTTCGTCAGTCTGCCTGTTCTGTACCCCCTCTGTATCTGTTGAATTCTCTCACCCTCCCATGTCTCTGGCCTATACCCCAATTATTGTATAAATAAATAAATCTTAAAAAAACAATAATTATGTCATATGCTTTTGCCCTACTGGGTTATTTACAAACATCGACATTTATGACTATTAATATCAGATGTATTTTCTGCAAATATTGTTTTACAATTATAAAAACAGAAGAATGAATTTTGTAAATTTATATAAATGAGTCTATAAATTGCCATTTCTAAAATAAATTTAAAATTCATTTTATAACTAAGTTTTTTTTTTTTTTAAGATTTATTTATTTATTTATACAAGCACTGGGTACAGTGAGAAGCACGGGAGGGTGAGAGAATTCACCAGAGCCAGAGCAGGGAGCAGAGCAGGCAGAAGGACTGAAGTACACTGCTGAGGGGAGCAGCAGGTTGCAGGAGGGGTCTGCACGCCATGTAGGACCCTCCTTCGGTGGCCAGGGAGCAGGTGGAGATTGAACCAGCACTGCAGAGGCTGCGGGCAGCTTCGCAACCCAGCGCTCAACCGCTGCACCACCTGGGAGGCCCTCATAACTAAGTTTTCTAAATCATCTAGGTACTTATTATTGTTTAGATTATACTATATTCAACAATTCCTTTCTCAGAAGGTTAAGGTTATAATATATTATAATATAGGGTTTGAGAATATATGTCTATATAAATGAATAAAGAAATACTCTATGCATTCACCAGTTTCTAAATTCCTCATTTTCTTCTTCTAATTCCAATATGTGTATAATCTAAAAATACAACCAATCTTTTACACTTGAACAGACATTCCATTCATAGTTTTTCAAGGTAGACCTCTCATTATAGTTCACAGGTTAATAATTTTCATAGCATACATGTCCACACACACATTCACAAATATACACAAAGTATAAAAATATGAAACTGCAATCAACTTTACATGATATAAACAGAATAGCTAGGTTAATCCTGAGAAATGATTTATATTGCAGAAATTTAAACATAAATTAGATAAAACCCAATATACATTTTTTCCAAAACAATATAGTTATATTTGTCAACTCTATTATTAAACATATGGAGTTAATATTGCTTTATAGCAGTTTATGACTTAGACTTGTATATTCACATATCTTCTGATATGTTATCATACCACACCCACCCATAAAGATGTTTTGAGTTTTATTTATTTATAAATATTTATTTATTCTGCATAAAAGACCTGGGGTAGAGGCCAGAGGTGTTCAAGATGAGAGGATTCACCAGAGACAGCATGGGGAACAGAACAGGCATATTGACTGAAATATACTGCAGAGAAAAGCAGTGTGTGAGACATGAGAAGTCTGCCGTGTCATGTGGGTTATCTCCCTGGCTAGGGACTGAACTCATGCTGCAGTGGCTGTGGATAGCTTCATAGTGCTACAGCTTACCCCCTTGCACCACTAGGAAGGCCCATGTTTTTATTTTCTTAAAGTATCTGAATAAATGTGACCCAATGAAATTTAGAAATATTTTTAATTTATGTTTATTGAGTTAATGCTAATTTATAACAATACACACATTTTATTTGTTCAGGCCCACAGCTCTTCAAATGTAGGTTGTTATACCATACCCACCATCAATTCTCCAATAATCTTCCCCCATAGTCCACTAAGACCCTCTTTGTTACCAACCCCAACCTCTTTTTATTGCATCCTGAGTTTTGCATTCAGATTTCAATTCATTGCTTTGGTTGATTTTGTTTGTCCCCTTTTTAAAATTTCCTATATATGAGTAAAACATCTTTATTTATCTTGCTCTTTCTGATTTATTTCATTTAGTGTAATCTCATGAAATTCCATCCACATGGTTGTAGATAGCAAGATTTAATCATTTTTTTTATACCTGAGCAATATTCCATTGTGCCATTATAGCACATTGGCTTCATTCATCTCACATTGTTTTCATAAGCTGTTTCCATAACTTAGTTATGGTATATAATGTATCAATAAACATTATAGGCATAAACATGTATAGGCATAAACATATCCCTTCAAATTACTGTTTTTTTTTTGTTTGTTTGTTTTTAAGATATATATGTTTATTTATACAAGCACTGGGTTGAGTCAGAAGCACGGGAGGGTGAGAGAATTCACCAGAGCCAGAACTGGGAGCAGAACAGGCAGACTGATGAAACACACTGCTGAGGGGAGCAACAGGCATGGCAGGAGAGGTCTGCCTGCCATGTGGGACCCTTGCCGGTGGCCGGAGATCGAACTGGCACTGCGGAGGCTGCAGGCAGGTTTGCAGCCCAGCGCTCAACCTCTGCACCACCAGAGAGGCCCTCAAATTACTGTTTTTGTAGTCTAAGGATAATACTTGTAAGATGGCTTGCCTGATCAGATGCTTGGTCATAATAGTGTTCTGAGAAATCTCCATATTGTTTTCAGTACAGACTAACCTAAATCACATTCTCACCAATAATGTACAAGGGGTCATTTTTTTTTTTTTTTTTACACACCCTTAGTAAAACTTTTGCTTTCTGGTCACTTTTAAATGGGTCATTCACACATGTGTGAGATGGTATCTCACAGGGAATTTTACTTTTTAAATTCACTGATGTAAGTGACAATCAGCATTTTTTCATGGTAATCTGTGTATCTTCTATGGAGAAGTTTCTATTTAGAATCTCTACCCATTTTTGGATTGGGCTATTCATTACGTTCTACGAAGCCAACTTTACACTAACACCAAAACCAAACAAAGACAGCACAAAAAAAGAAAATTACAGCCCAATCTCTCTAATGAGCACTAATGCAAAAATCCTCAACAAAATCCTTGTCAAAAGAATACAACACATCAAAGGGGTAATACACCAACGATCAAGTGGGATTCAACCCAGGGGCACAAGAAAGGTTCAACATATGAAAATCCATCAGAGTAATCCAACACATCAACAAAAAGAAAAATAAAAACCATATGATCCTATCACTAGATACTGAGAAAGCATTTGACAAAGTCCAACATCCATTGGATGTTGAAGGCCCTTGAAATTCTTGGGATAGAAGGAACATACCTTAACATGATAAAAGCCAGATATAATAAACCCACTGCCAATATTATCCACAATGGTGAAAAAGCTGAAGGCCTTTCCTTTAAGACCAGGAACAAGAGAAGGATGTCCTCTCACAACTTCTCTTCAATATAGTACTGGAGGTCCTAGCCAGAGCAATAAGACAAGAGAAAGGCATACAAGGAATCCAAATAGGGAAGGAAGAAATAAAACTATTACTATTTGCAGAAGATATGATAATATACATAGAGAACCCTAAAAACTCCACAGGAAAACTACTCAAAATAATCAACCAGTTTAGTAAAGTAACAGGATGAAACCTGACCAATTTTATTCACCGCATCAACAAAAGAAAGTGACAAGTAATGTGATCATATCAATAGATGCAGGGAAGTCATTTTACATGATACAACATATATTTATGACAACAAACTCAAAATGGGCATAGAATAAACATACATAAATATAATGAAATTTATATGTTAAAAAAAAACAAACAGCTAATATTCTAAATGTTGAGAAACCAAAGTCTTTCCTCTCAGATCAAGTAAAGGACACAGGGAACTGCTTCTACCACTATTATTAAAAATAGTATTGGAACACACAGGTCTCCCTTGGTGGCGCAGGCGGTTGAGCGCAGTGCTATAAAACTGTCCACAGCTTCTGCAGTGCCAGTTCGATCCCAGTTGGCCAGGGAGAAACCCACATGGCGTGACAGACCTCTCCAGTGCATTTCATCAGTTTGCCTGTTCTGTTCCCCTCTCTGTCTCTGGTAAATCCTCTCACCCTTCTGCGGATCTGCCCTGTACCCCAGTTCTTGTATAAAAATATATAAATCAAGACGCACGGGAAGGTGAGAGGATTCACCAGAGACAGAGCGGGGAACAGAACAGGCAGACTGATGAAATACACTGTTGAGGGGAGCAGCGGGCGAGACAGGAGAGGTCTGTCATGTCATGTGGGTTTCTCCCTGGCCGGCAGGGATCGAACCAGCACTGCAGAAGTTGTGGATAGCTTCACAGGGTGGCACTCAACTGCCTGCGCCACCAGGGGAGGCCCTACCTTTGTTTTCTTTTCAGTGATAGTCTGTGTATTGTAGTCATTTTTGGATTTTATTTACTAGGAAGCATTGAACAAGTGTGAACTAGAGTTTACATTTTAGAATTTTATTATATTAAGTGGTGTTTGGAAAGGATAGGAGAAATAAGGCTAGAAGCAAGAATAAATATTTAGGAAGTTTATAAAATACCTCTTGCTTAGAAACAATGAGGACTTGAACAGAACTAGGGAAGATATTATAGACTAGAGAAATATTTAAATATAAAATATATACAACATTCTTAACTGTGTTTTAATATGTAGATTTTCCCCCTTCAAATTAATGCAGAGATTGATATATGAATATGTGTGTGTGTGTGTGTGTGTGTGCATCATCACTTTCATGAGTAATAGGTTTTATTAGAGTATGAGTAGGGGTTAACTTTCTTCTGAGTCCAGATGTATCAAGAAAAAGAAAATAATTTCTTTCCCAGTTAAGATATACGTTATATACAGATAGCACAGGTGATAATAAAATCCAATTAATTTTATTATAGGACAGCCCCGATATTGAACGGGTTCCTGGCTGTGGGTCCTCACTTGCACACTTAAAAGGGACTTATTAATACTCTACTACAGTCACATACAAAAGGTTAATAAAAGGTTTATTTATAAGGGAAAAGGAAATAAGAAAAATGTACAACTCAGGGAGAAAATAGGGAAATAAAGTCTTTAATGCGTCCTACCCGATCTGCTGACCTGGAAACCCAAAAAGCACTCTCAGAGCTGGCCGGATGCTGCTAGCTGGCGGAGAGCCAAAATGGGGGCCCCCCCAAAGCCCACGTGTCTGCCTTTATACCAACTTGGCTGCTTAACCCCACCCTCAGGTCCCAGCCACCTTCCCTTTGGTGGTGATGGGATTTGGAGTTCCCAGTGTCTTTTGCTTTGGCCTGGGGTGGGGGTGGAGTCCACAAAGCCTGTATGGAATTAGCTTTAGGACATCCTTTTCCCTGTAACAATTTTAGTGTTGTTTTCCATTCAATCCAAAGAAAATAAAAAAGTGGAAATTTTCTTATCATTGGAAAATTTGTTCTTATGGCTTTTACTAGATTTTGGCACATGGATAAATTTGGGCTATAACACAAAATTTAAGGACAACATCATCTCTCGATATTTTCACCTATGTATAATTTCCTTTTCTTGGAATATGATAAAGTTGATGGTATACTACTGTGATTATAATACTGTCCACATCTTGCTAGCATACTTACTCTGGGCATTCTCCCTGCCTCATTAATTGACTATGTTACAGTACACCTGAGAAGGAAACATTGGTGGCCTCAAGAAGGCAAGGAGAACACTTATGAACTGAAGACAGGATCTACCTGTCCAATAGAAAAATGCAGATCCCCATTCATACTGGTACAAGGAAAATAATCCTATGAAGAGCCTCAGTTTGCTTGAAAGCAAATTTTTCCCCAGGGAAGTATTCCAAGGAATTACAGTCCAACTAACAACTTGATTGCAGCCCTTGGGAGACCTTGAGGCAGAGTTAACAATGCCATGTTTAACCTATGATGCTTGAAAACTGTGAAATATTTTTGGGCAATAAATATTTTTGCTTCAATAAACATAGGGGTACAGGTGTTCTTTTGAATCAATGTATTTGTGTCCTTTGAGTAGATCCCTAAGAGTGGAATTGTCAGGTCATATGGTATCTCCATTTTCAGTACAATGAGGAAACTCTGGACAGCTTTCCATAGTGGTTGGGCAAGTTTTCACTCCATCAGCAATGTAGGAGAGTTCCATGCCCAAAAATAAATGACTGGATCAAGAATATATGGCATATATATATATATATATATATATACACACACACACACACACACACACAATGGAATATTATTCAGCAATCCAAAAAGATAAACTCATGCCATACACAGCAACATGGATAGAGCTAGAAGGAATTATGGTCAGTGAAATAAGTTAGAAGGAAAAAGAAAAATACCAGATGGCTTCACTTATAGCAGGAATATAGGGGAACCAAATGAGACATCGGTGTAAAAGAATAATGACAGTATAAAACACAAAAAAGCAAAAACAGATATAAAAAATTAGAGACATGGGCCTACCCGGTGGCAGAGCAGTTGAGTGCTGGGCTGCAAAGCTGCCCGCAGCCTCCGCAGCAACAGTTCATTCTCCAGCCACCAGCGAGGGTCCCACATGGCATGCAGACCTCTCCTGCCATGCCCACTGCTCCCCTCAGCAGTGTACTTCGTCATTCTGCCTGTTCTGCTCCCTGCTCTAGCTCTGGTGAATTCTCTCACCCTCCTGCGCTTCTGACTGTACCCAGTGCTTGTATAAATACATAAATAAAAGCTTTAAAAATAAGTATTAATGAAGTTGTTAAAAAATAAAAAATTAGAGACATACTGCAGGGGAGGAAGTGGGGGAAGGATCGGAGGGAGGGAGGGAGGAGCACATGGGGACTGTGGTGATGTTGCACAGGTGCATTGGTGAAGGAAATTCCATAGGGACTACACCTGAGGGTTTGGGGGGAAGCAGCTATTGTTTAAAAATGCACAAAGATGTAAAAAAGAAAAAAAAAGAAAAGAAAAAAAAAACCTGTGAAATAATAAACCTGATTTGTATTTTTTTTAGAAAAAGATTTATTAATTCATACATGAACTTGGATATAGGCCAGAGATACAGGAGTTTAGAGGATTCACCAGAGACAGAATGGGGGGCAAAATAGGCAGAATGACTGAAATGCACTGCAGAGGGGAGCAGTGGGAGAGACAGGAGAGGTCTACTGTGCCATGTAGGTTAACCCCCTGGATTGGGATGGAATTCGTGCTGCAGCAACTGTGGATAGCGTCATAGTGCTGTGACTTAATCCCTTGTGCTACCAGAGAGGCCCTAAACCTAAGTTGTTTTTTTAAATATTCATTTATGTATGTATGTATGTATGTACGTATACAAGAGCTGGGGACCAGGCCAGAACTGTGGGGGTGAGAGGATTCACCAGAGACAGAGTGGGGAGCAGAACAGGCATATTGACTGAAATGCACTGCTGAGGGGAGCAGTGGCCAACTCAGGAGAGGTCTGCTGTGCCATGTGAGTAGCTCCCTTGCTGGGGATCAAACTCATGCTGCAGTGGCTGCAGATAGCTTCATAGGTTGTGTCTTAACCCCTTCCACCTCGAGGAAGGCTCCTGAATTGTTTTAAGATGTCAAATTTGTGTTAATTTTTTACGTATCAAAATAAAAAAAAATGACAGAAATTTTTCTGATAGCCTAAAGCTCTCCAAGTTTAGTCCTTATTTTGACATGGGAACTCTAGTGGGTGTGTTAGAGATATTAGAAGCATAGAAAAGTACATAGAAGGACATACATTGAAAAATAAATAGACTTCTTCAGGTTATTTAGGAGAGACAAGTACAGGGAACTCACTTTTATGTGGACAGCTATCAGTAATCTACAAGTTCTTCTTAACATGTGTATCAAACACTTGTAGATATGTGAAATATGATATTGAAAACTAAACAAAATTTCTGAAATAATATTCACATCATTCCAGTTAGCTTTATATTTGTTTTAAGTAATTTCATATTGGGGGGATCAAATTTTCTCATTACAAAATGACTTAAGCCCTATAAATGTAACATCAAGGAGTCATACCAGGACTGACATTATCCACTTTATTGCTACCACGTTGAAATTAATGCTATTACTGAAAAAATAACACAGATCCATGTATAAAAAAATAAGAATTGGGCCTCCCTGGTGGCGCAGCAGTTCAGCGGTGGGTTGCGAAGCTGCCCGCAGCCTCTGCAATGCTGGTTCCATCCCCAGCTGCTCCCCGGCCATGGAGGGTCCCACATGGCATGCAGACCTCTCCTGCCGCCCACTGCTCCCCTCAGCAGTGTACTTCCGTCCTTCTGCCTGCTCTGCTCCCCGCTCTGGCTCTGGTGAATTCTCTCGCCCTCCCGCGCTTCTCACTGTACCCAGTGCTTGTATAAATAAATGAATCTTAAAAAAAAATAATAATTTCTTAAAAAAATAAGAATTTATTCCTTTAAATATGGTAACTTTAGGATTCTCTCCTTCAGGCATTGTCATCATAGTGCACCCAAAACCAAAACAATAGTCCATTGTGCTCCTTTTATGGCAGGAAGACAGAAAGCATTTTCTCTATAGATCTGGACTTACAGGTAAAGGAGAGTCATGGACAGAACTCTGCTACCCTCCCCCAACCACAAAGTTGGCACTCTCCAGCCAACAGAATGGAGGGGAAAAACAAAACAAAACAAAACAAAACAAAAAAACCTAAAACAACCAACAAGAACAAATCACACATCAAGCAGAACTGGGAGTGGAAAGGAACTATTTCAGGCACTGCACCCTATGAACTGGAACTGTGAAGAACCCTGCAGGAATGTCCCCCGGAAGTGAGCAAAAGGCCCCAGGCACCATTAGAGAAAAACAAAGACTCCCAGGAGACCTACAAATAGCTGCATGCCAGCTGGTAACCTTTTGCAGAAAAGCAGCACACTTGAAAAGCATAAGGGGATCTCAGCTGCCCAGGTCCCTGCGCCTGTGACCTAGACTTGCAGGGAGACTTGCAGGAGCCCTCATTGAGGTGAATGCTTCTCACTGAGTAATCAAACCAAGCGCATGGACACAGGAGCTGGGTATAAAAAGTGCCATTTCTGCAGACACTGAACTACAGGCCACATCCTGGATCTAAGGGCTTTGGAACTGAGACCTGGGGCACGAAATTCAGGGCATGAGATCCCCACGACAGTGGGGCACAGGACAGACACAGCACCCCACACTGTTGAGGGGCACCACGCCATTCACACTCTGTTCCCCCAGACCCACAGGGAAAAAAAAAAAAAAACAGTTAGGAAAGGACACTAGGAAAGATCTCCGATGCCACCAAGCAACCACATAAAAATCACCAATACACTATAGTTGGAAACCAGGAATACCAAAAACACCCTTAGACTCTGAGAGAGGGTGGGTCATGAAAAAGGGGGTAAGGAGGGAAATAAGGCATGCAGCAAGACCCCATGCTGGAACTGAGAGCCAGGCACAGGATCCGGGGCGTGGGACATGCCATGGCAGTGAGCACAGCACAGGGAGACAGCCAGCATTTTGGATCTGATAAGCCTGAACTGAGACCTAGAGGGCAGAAGTCAGGGCGCGGGATCCATACAGCTGTGGGCACAGCACTGGGTGAAAAAGGGGAAGACACAGCACCCAGCTTGAATAAGACCCCCTGTGTTGAGATGCTCCCCTCCCCTCCCCCCCTACACTACTCAGAGAACCACTGGGAAAAAGCACAGGTCAGCAAGTATGGGTCTCTGGCTCTACCTCGTGACCAGAACTATATTACCAACTAGCTGATTCCCTATTGGAACTGTGTAAATACAGAGGGAGGGAACTGTAAGGGACAGTGCCCAGCAACACAGTGTCAAAACCCTGGTGGAGTTTTGGCCTACCAGTGCTGGTCTCAGTCTGGTAAACAGTTTCCAACACCCCTAAAAGAGCACTCCAAAGAGATGCCCACCAACACCAGTGGCAGAACGTCCAAATACATAGAACTAATTAGAAAACAAACAACAGGGAGAAGAAAAAATATAAATAACCAGCAAGCCTGCAGGAGGACACACCACAAAAAGAAATATAGTCACCAGAGCTCAACAATGACATGGAAGAACTTCTTGGCCTATGAGATAGAGAATAATAATCATCCTGATTAAAAAGCAGAAAGAAAACAAAAAGGAAAAAAATGATTTGAGACAAATAATCACTAAACTGAAGAATGAAATTGAGACCTTAAGAAAGGAAAGAAAAGAAATGCAGGAGATAAAAACATTACTAGAGGAGATAACTCGGAAAAGCAATGAAAACAGAAACGATGAAATGGAAGAATGGATCAGTAGTATCGAAGATACAGAAACAAAAAGAGCCAAAAGAGAAAAGGAGAGAGAAGTGCAAATGAAGCAGTATAAGGCGACTCTTAGAAAATTATCAGACTCCATAAAGAGAGGAAATGTTAAGAGTTATAGGGATTCCAGAAGGTGAGGAGAGAGACAAAGGAACTGAGAATTTCTCAGTTATTCAAGGAGATAGTTGAAGAAACATTTCCAAGCATGAAAAAGTAGATGAATATAGACATACAAGAAGCGAGAAGAACTCCCAATTACCATAATGAAAAGAAAACGACAGCAAGACAGCTAATAGTAAAGCTTGCAAGAGTCCAAGACAAGGGAAAAAATAATGAAATTGGCAAGGGGAAGAAACAGATAACTTTTTAAAATTAATTTATTTATTTATACAAGCACTGGATATAGTCAGAATCTCGGGAAGGTGAGAGAATTCACCAGAGCCAGAGCAGGGAACAGAACAGGCAGACAGATGGAGGACACAGCTGAGGGGAGTAGCGGGCGGCAGGAGAGGTCTGTGTGCAATGTGGGACCCTCAAGGGTGGCCAGGGATCTAACTGGTGCTGCAGAGGCTGCAGGCAGCTTTGCAACCCAGTGCTCAAACGCTGTGCCACCGGGTAGGCCCTGAAATAGATAACTTATAAGGGAAAACCAATCAGGTTCACTTCACACTTCTCCGAAGATACCTTACGGGCAAGAAGAGAATGGAGTAACATATTCAGCAAACTTCAAGACAGCAAATGCCAACCAAGAGTACTTTACCCTGCAAAGTTCTCCTTCCTCTATGAAGAAAAAATATGGACCTTCTCAGACAAACAGAAATTCCAGAAATTCATTACAACTAAACCCACACTCCAAAAAAATTCTACAAGAAGTCCTAAAGCCAAAATAAACAGAGGAATGAACAAGAAGAACAGAATAAAGCAAGGAATAAAATCACAAAAAAGACAAACAAAATGGCAAACACAGATGCCAACATATCAATATTAACCCTAAATGTAAATGGATTAAACTCATCAATAAAAAAAACACAGAGTAGCAGGCTGGATTAAAAAACAAAATTCAATCTTCTGTTATCCCCAGGAAACACATTTAACACAAAAGATAAACACAGACTGAAAGTAAAAGGTTGGAAAACAATCCCACAAACAAATGGACCAAAAAAGAAGGCAGGAACCGCCATACTTATATCAGATGAAATAGACTTCAAATTAAAAAGGTAAAAAGAGACATAGATGGACACTACATTATGATCAAGGGGCAATACATCAGGAAGATATAACACTCATCCACATATACTCACCAAATGAAGGGGCACCAAAATATATGAGACAATCATTATCAGCTCTAAAAATAGATACTAAAGAAAATACATATATAGTAAGAGACTTCAACACCCCACTCTTACCAATGGACAGATCAATGAGACAAAAAAATGAACAAAGACACTAGAGCCCTAAATAAAGACATAGAACTCATGGACTTAACATACATCTATAGGACACTGAACCCAAAAAAATCCGAGTACACATTTTTCTCAAGTGTGCATGGATCATTCTCCAGAATCGATCACATACCACAAGACAAACATCAATGGATACATGAAAATCAAAATCATTCCAACTATCTTCTCCGATCATAAAGGCATCATGCTAAAAATAAATCATGAAAAGAAAACAAGGAACCCTCCCACTTCATGGAGATTGAAATCCATACTACTGAAAGATCACTGGACAAATGAGGAGATCAAAGAAGAAATTAAAAAATACTGTGAGTTGAATGACAAGGAAGATACCACTTTCCAGAATGTATGGGATACAGCAAAAGCAGTAATAAGAGGAAAATATATAGCAATACAGGCTCACATCAACAAACAAGAAAGAACTCAAAGAAACAACTTAATATCACTTCTCAAAGAATGAGAAAAAGAAAAACAAAAAAACCCTAAAGCCAATAGAAGAAAGGAAACAATAAAAATCAAAGCAGAAATAAAAAAAACTGGAAATTAAAAAAAAAATCCAAAAGATCAATGAAACCAAAAGTTGGTTCTTTGGAAAAATAAACAAAATAGACAAACCTCTAGCAAGGCTCACAAAGAAAAATTTGGAGAAAACACAAACAAATAGGATTAGAAATGAAAGAGGAGAAATTACCACAGACTCAGTAGAAATCAAAAGAATAATCAGAGATTACTATGAACACATACATAAACAAATTCAACAATCTAGAAGAGATGGGCAAATTCCTAGAATGATAGAATCATCCAAAGCTGGACAAATAAGAAATAGAACAACTAAACAGACCAACTACAAACAGCAAAATTGAAGCAGTAATCAAAGCACTCCATAAAAACAAAAGCCCAGGCCCAGACAGCTTCACAAATGAATTCTACCAAGCGTTCAGCAGTGAATTACTGCCTATCCTACACAAACTCTCAAAAAATTGAAAAAGAAGGAATACGATCAAATACGTTCTACGAAGCTAACATTACACTAATACCAAAACCCAATAAGGACAGCACAAAAAAAAAAAAAAGAAAAGAAAAGAAAAGAAAACTACAGGCCAATCTCTCTAATGAACATGGATGCAAAAATTCTCAATAAAATTTTAGCTATCAGAATCCAACAATGTATCCATAAGATAATTTATCACAACCAGTTAAGATTTATCCAGGGATACAAGGATGGTTCAACATCCCAAAGCAATCAATGTTATCCAACACATCAACAAAAAGAAATATAAAAACCATATGATAATATCAATAGGTGCTGAGAAAGTTTTCAAAAACGTACAACACCCATTTATGATAAAGGCCCTTGAAATTCTCGGGATAAAAGGAGCATACCTCAACATCATAAAGGCCATCTATGACAAGCCCACAGCCAATATCATTCTCAAGGGTGAAAAGCTGAAAGTATTCCCATTAAAATCTGGAACAAGACAAGGATGTCCACTCTTACCACTGCTTTTCAACATAATACTGGAAGTCCTAGCCAGAGAAATAAGACAAGAGAAACACATACAAGAAATTCAAATAGGCAAGGAATAAGTCAAACTATCACTATTTGCAGATTATATGATAATATTCATAGAGAACCCCAAAAATCCCACAAAAATATTTAATCAATCAGTTTAGTAAAGTGGCAGGATACAAAATCAACACGCAAAAATCAGTAGCCTTCCCATACACAAGCAATAAATTTGAAGAAGAAGAAATCAAGAAAACCATTCTTTTTATTATTGAAACAAAAAAAAAATCAAATACTTAGGAATAAACCTAACAAAGAAGTAAAGGACCTATACAAAGAAAACTATAAAACACTGTTAAAAGAAATAGAAGTAGACACAAAGAAATAGAAAAACATCCCCTGCTCATGGATTGGAAGAATTAACATTATCAAAATGGCCATCCTACCAAAAGATTTAATGATTTTCCAATAAAAATTTCAATGTCATTCTTCAAAGAAATAGAAAAAAATATTGAAATTCATATGGAGCCACCAAAACCCCCAAATAGCCAAAACCCTCCAGGAAAAAAAAAAAAAAAAAAAAAGAAGAAGGGAATGGAGCATCACTCTCCCAGATTTCAAACTATATTACAAAGCCATAATAATCAAAACTGCATGGTATTGGAACAAGAACAGACACATGGACCAATGGAACCAAACAGGAAACCCAGAAATAAACCCACAGATTCATGGCAACTAATTTTTGACAATGGAGCAAGGAATATGCACTGGAACAAAGAAAGTTTGTTCAGTAAATGGTGCTAGGAAAACTGGGTAGCTACATGCAAATAATGAAAATTGACCACTACCTCACACCATACACAAAAAACAACTCAAAATGGATTAAAGAACTAGACATAAGACCTGAAACCATAAAATACATAGAAGGAAATATAGGTGAAACACTACATGACATGCACCTCAAAGACATCTTTACAGACACAACACCCAAAGCAGTGATGGTGAAGGCAAAGATAAACAACTGGGACTACATCAAATTAAAGAGCTTTTCCACAGCAAAAGACACAATAACCAAAACAAAGAAAAACCCCACCCACTGGGAGAAAAATTTTGCACACCACACTAATGATAAAGGACTGATCACAAAAATCTACAAAGAGCTGATGAGATTCATCAGAAACAAAGAAAATAATCCAGTCAAAAAATGGGCAGAAGAGCTAAAAAGAAACTTCTCCAAAGAGGAAATACAAATGGCCAACAGGCATATGAAAAAATGTTCAACGTCACTTGCAATTAGGGAAATGCAAATCAAAACTATAATGAGATACCATCTTACACCAGGGAAGATGACACATATTAATAACCTAGCAACAACAAATGTTGGCAAGGATGTGGAGAAAAGGGAACTCTCCTGCAGTGCTGGTGTGAGTGCAAACAGGTCCAACCACTATGGAAATCTGTGTGAAAATTCCTCAACCTACTAACTATAGAGCTTCCATATGATCCAGCAATTCCACTCTTAGATATTTACCCAAAGTACACAGAAACACTAATTCCAAAGAGCACCGACACCCCTATGTTTATAGCAGCACTATTTACAATAGCTAAGCTTTGGAAACAACCCAAATGCTCAAAAATAGATGACTGAATCAAGAAGATGTGGTACATATACACAACTGAATATTACTCAGCAATCAAAAAAGATAAACGCATGCAATCTGCAGCAACATGGATGGAGCTGGAAGGGATCATGCTCAGTGAAATAAGCCACAAAGAAAAAGAATAATACTGGATGGTCTCACTCATAGCAGGAATCTAGAAAACCTAAATAAGGGACCAGGAAAAATAATAACTGTAAGCATGAAAAAATAATCAACAAACTACTATGAACTACACACTATGGGGGGCTGGGAATGGAGAGATTGGGGTCAAAATAAGGTGGGTGCAATTGTATGGGGAATATAAAAATAAAATGTAAAATAAAATAAAAAAGAGGTAATAAAAAAATGGAGAGTCCTGGATCCCTCATTGGCTTTTTCAGGCTTTTAATGACCTTTCCACACCATTTGTAGAGAGGCAATCAGGTGCAGGGCAGACAGGAAGGCAGGAAAGGGGGAGGCTGGTAGGTCTCCCAAGCCCCAGTGAATATTTACTCTTTGGGCTCTATCTGGCATTGTTTTGTGGTCTCTTCATCACATAGGCTTTCCACTGCTCTTTGCCACACTGCTCTTTACCACATGATTCTCTGCTATGTCACCCTTATAGTCACAGCCTCCAGGCTCAGGTGTGTCCACTTAAGCATGTGAAGAATATGGTGCACAACATATTCCAGGCATCCACCATCAGGCATGTGTACCCCTAGCCCATGCTCCCAAACACCTCCTGCATTCAAGGCAGCAGGTGAGTCACAGAGGTCAATGGCCCAAAGCCTGAGAAATCTTCATTTACCCTATAGCTACCTTCTGTCTTTGCTCCAACTCTTCCCACACACCTCCCCATTTTGGATGCTTCAGTTGTATGGACAGATATCAAGGGTTAGTTTTTCATCTGACTATTAATTTAGTTAATTTATATTTCACATATTAGAGACACCATCTGGTATTTATCTTTCTCCTCTGACTTATTTCACTTAGCAATATCCTTATAAGTGTCATCCCTGTTGCCACAAATGGCTTAATTTTATCTTTCTTGGTCACTGAGTAGTATTCCATTTTGTATATGTACCGTATCTTCTCTATCCATTTGTCTGTTTTTGGTCATTTAGGTTGTTTCCACATCTTGGCTATTGTAAGTAGAGCTGCTATGAACATAGGACTGTAGGTTTCCCTTTTAACTGATGATTTTGTATTTTTTGGTAAATACCTAGGAGTCTGGGTTATATAGCAAAACCATTTTTAGTCTTTTGAGAAACATCCACACTACTTATCACTGATTTCCAACAGTGTAGGAGGGTCCTTTCTTTCATAAATACTTCTTCAGTTAAGCAAAGTTGTATTTTTTTTTTTTGACTCATTTCAGGAAAGGAAAGAACAAATCCAATAAACCATGAAGTGTCTCAGAGAAGAATGTTAGGGAGGCCTTGCAAAAACTTTGGACTTGTGTCTTGTGATTTGAGGGAAGGTTTAAAAAAGCATGACTTTGCTATGAACTACATGCTGTCAGAAAGTAGCACTACTTTATGATTGGATATATATGGGGAGGAGGTAGAAGGAATACAGAAGAGGGTCTCCTGGTGGTGCAAGGGGTCAAGCACCACACTATGGGGCAATCCAAAGCCTCTGCAGCATGAGTTTGATCCCTGGCCCGCCAGGGAGTAAACCACATGGCAAAGCAGACCTCTGCTGCTCCCCTCAGCATTGTACCTCGGTCTCTGCCTGTTCTGTTTCCCACTCTGTCTCTGGTGAATCCTCTCATCCCCCCACTCCCTGGGTCTCTGGTCTGTGTCCCAGCTCTTGTATAGCTCTTGTATGCCTAAATAAATAAACATTTTTTTAAAAAAAAGGACTACAAAAGACTGAAACTGCAAGTAATAAAAAAAAATCCCTCACAGTAGGCAATATTAGAAGCAGGTGTTTGAGATTTTCAGGATATGGAGAGTGTTTTTATTGATGACTGCACTAATATATGATCATTCTATGATTTTGCTCCATGTGGTTACATGGTAAATTTGCCTTATGTTGGTATTCTGTGAAAATGTTAATTTTAAACATGTAAACATCATGGTCTAGTTCCTACAGTCAAGCCAATACCAAGGTAATAAAAATCAGTGATTTTTTTCTCTCAACAGCAAGCAGTGAAAATGTTTGTACATATTTCTTCATGCATCTCTTTGAGAGAATATAATGGCTGAACTATGAAGGTAATGAACATGCTGAATTTCACTTAATGCTAGATAATTGCTCTCTAAAAGTGAATGCAATCATTTATAATTCCATCTGTGGTGACTGTGGATTGCCTGCTAAAACCTGGTTTTATTATTTGAAATCTGTCAATACCCCTCAATTACTATAAATCTTCTTGGAAGTAAAATCAATTTATTATTATCATTACTATTCCCCCACTTCTTATATACTGAGTTATGAATTATTTTAAATATCCAATTATAAAGATATTCTATTTTTATTTGGAAAATGATTCCATCAGTTAATTAATTCAATTCAAAGTAACCTAAATATTATATATTAGCAATTTAACTTATTTTAAGCCATAAATCAGAGTGTTCTCTAAAGTATGTGAATAAGCTAGGGTGATTTTTTTCAACTATATAAATAGAAGAGGAGCTAATATATATTTTTCCTATCTATAAAGCAAAACTAGGAGAAAAGTTGATTTCTCCTATAGACTCCAATGTGATGCTGGATGGAGAATGGATTTGTAGGGGATAATTAAACCATTTAGCAGGAATAAAATTAGTGCTTAATGGGATGAGACATTTGAGCATGTGTCTTTCCTTTGTGTACTACTCTATGTCAGGCTAAAAGGAAAGAAGATGGCAAATCCAGAAGATAACACTTACCAAACAGTAGCTCTACCAGGCACCTAATGTCAGACTTCCCAGCCCTCAAAAATGTGAGACATAATTGGTTATTTTATAAACTACTCTGTCATAATTTTATAGCAATTCAAACTGAGTCTAACAATTTATTTTGGTAAAATAAAGAGAAATACATATTTTAGATTCTTATATTCATTTTATTTTCTGTTTTCTAATTAAATATACATACTAGGAAATATTTAAATCTGATGACAACTGCTAGTACAAACTTAAATCTTGCAAACATTAAATAAACCATTTTATACAATTACACAGAAAATTTCAAAAACCATCTTTTTAAATTAGAAATTACTACATACATAATTAGTAACTAGTTTAGCCTTAGCTTAAAAAGTAACGAGAAATAATTAAATTCTTCTAAATCTGTTTAAAACATTGAACCCTGCCACATTTAATACAACAAAATTAGCTTTGGCATTGATTTACACTGTGCAATAGCCTTAGTTAGGTGTAACAAAATTTTTAATACATTTCATGGGATATAAGAAACTAAGTAAGAGGGAAAATTTAAAGCATCATGGAATTTAAATCCAGGTGTCTATTTTGCTGTGTCAACTTAAATTGATGATGATCTTCAAGACCAGGTGATTTTTATTGGTTCATCTAGAACAACATTATTCATTTTCAGATCAATATTTAATATCTAAAAACAAAAAGTAAAAGGATAGTTAATTGTTTAATCATAAATATGTGCTCCTCACTCTTGTGAATCCTCTCACACTCACCCCCTGCACCTCTGACCTACACCCCAGCACTTGTAAGCATAAATACATAAAATAAATCATTAAAAAATTCCATTGTTAGAGCAATTACATCATTTGTTGCATATAATTCCCACACCAGTGGAGAAGGGCAATCAGAATAGAGAAAGAAATGACCATCCCCATACATTTATATGGGCTTGAAAAAGAGATGTCCATAAATACTTGTTTAATTTAAATAATTTTAGAAGGATTTGTCCCCTTGTTAGAACCAAAAGTTAATCTCTTCTTTTGGAAAAATTGATAAGGAATCACAATAAAAATATTTTAATAGTTAAAATTCTTTGGGAATGCATTTGAAAGCAATGGGATGGACTTCTTCACAAATGGTATTTTTATATGCCAAGAATTTGGTGAACATAAACTTAAAAATGATATTTGAGGTGTTAAATTACACTATTAGGCATTGTCAAACAGTTTTAGTTTATTTTTATAGTAAAATGTGTGAGGTTTTTTTTTTTGTTCACCATTGTAGTAATAAGAAGAACAAGAATATATATAAGATAAACAATCTTTTGGATCAGTTTTGAGCATTGGGTAGTGCAGCGCAACTGATTTCTAACTGTTATTGTTAACCAGTGACTAATTGTTCCTTTGAAATTTACTTTTCATTTCACGAATGCAGCTTCTTGGTTTGACATATAACACTGTTGATATAAATGTGTGATTATCTCAATTTTGGAATTTCATAAACCAGCAAACATATTTAAAATATTAATATGGAAGTGAGATTCATATTCATTCACCAAAGAAGGTGATTAAATATGCAAACTATAATATTACAACCTTGATATAACTTATTTAAAGCCAGTAAGAAAAACAGAGTTCTACATTACCGGGAAATCCCACTTGCCAACCAAAAAACAGTAAAGTAGCACAGCTGCTAACCTTCTAATAGAGCTCTCAGGTGACTGCTCAACTTTCACATTCTATGAAATCCTGACTCCCTGTTTAGTGTGTGAATTAAATCCTCATATATCTAATTCATAGTTGCTAACAGACAGTCCTAATATTTTATAAGCATTTTAAAATATTTTATCTAATACATATATTATGTTTAAATATAGGTATTTTATTTTGTAAAAATAAATTTTGAAGCACTTTAGAATATAGGGATAACAATGATTTATAAATTTATTTAATGTAATCCTAGTTTGATTCTGTTAAGACAATCTAAATGGTAAGATATTATCAGGTTGAACTGTATGACAGGTGAGTAAAAATGGAAATTGCATGGCACTTTAATGCAAATGAATAAATGTTTTCATTTTTCTCAGTCATAATTGATTTTCATAATGTTTCTTTAAGACTGAGAAGTATAACAA
Source organism: Talpa europaea (assembly GCF_964194135.1). Lineage (NCBI taxonomy): Eukaryota > Metazoa > Chordata > Mammalia > Eulipotyphla > Talpidae > Talpa > Talpa europaea. The sequence goes on from NC_140070.1 coordinate 65,214,176, forward strand.
GCCAAGGAAGACATTTTTAATATCTCCATTTAATCAATATTTTCTTATGTCACTTACCTCCTTGTCTGGTTCTTCAGAAAATATAAGCGTCTCATATCTTCCATTATATAGGAGATTAACATTATTTACAGAAGTCTTTCCTTTTCCCCATATACTGATGAATCCAAGTCTCATTTCACTTCTCTCTATGTAACCATTTTTCAATATAGTGCTTGTTAAGGTGGTCTACAAAGATGAGAAGAATAATTTAAAAAATTTATTTGAAAATCATTTAAATTTGTTAGTTAATACATATTTCATAGTACAGTAAATTGTTTATAAATCTATTTGAAATGAGGTATTTTTATAATATAAATGAATATAAAATATGACAGATCACTTTAAATATTTAACAATATTACATATAAATGATAACATGAATACACACCTTGTTTAAATTAAACTGTACCAAGGAATACAGATCTTTTTCATAAGTGTCTGTAGAGAAAAAAGAAAAAAAAATCTATTTAAATTTCAAAATAATTAACATAGTAAATACTAATTAATTTTGCTTCTCTTTCTCAATATAAAATATAAAATGAATGTATACATTCATTACACATCTAACTACACTCTGTTTATTTCACTATTTCAAATACAATCCAAGGAACACTTAAATGTGATGAATCACTAGAGAGTTTCCTAGAAGGACAGGGATGGTTTGTGTGTGTGTGTGTGTGTGTGTGTGTATAACAATATAGCAGTTACAATTTTATAACCAGATTTATACTGGTCTGGGTAAAAGCACAATAATAAACAGAATTTTTTCATAAGAGTAGTAGATCTTTACTGGTCACCTTAATGACTGACAATAAAATAATATTTATAAATAAAAAGGACTGTGGGGCCTCCCTGGTAGCGCAGTGGTTGAGTGCTGGGCTGCAAAGCTGCCCACAGGCGCTGCAGCGCCGGTTCAATCCCCAGTTGCCAGCGAGGGTCCCACATGGCATGCAGACCTCTGCTGCCACGCTCACTGCTCCCCTCAGCAGTGTATTTCCTCGGTCTGCCTGTTCTGTTCCCCGCTCTGGCTCATGTGAATTCTCTCACCCTCCCGCACTTCTGACTGTACCCAGTGCTTGTATAAATAAATAAATAAATCTCTAAAAAAAATGACCTTACAGCTAAAACTATTTGTGTTTATTATTTGTCAAAACAGGTAGTTTATCACAACTGCTCTAAAAGACACATATCAGTATTATTCCCATTGTATAGAAGATGAAATAGGGCCCTAGAGATGTTAAATGGCTCAAAGTGAAATACAGAATTATTATCAAGTCTGAATTTTAGCTAAGTTTTCTTTCACTTCTAAGAATAAGTTGTATTGTAAATCCAAGCCAACATGCATAAGACAGGAATGTAAAATTAGAGATAAACTCATGATTTTAAATCCTTAAACTTTGTTTGAGGAAGAAAATATTACATATTAGAAGATATAGTTCTAATAGTCATAAAGTACACAGACCAAAATTGAAGTTTGTCTCTGGACTATCTCCTTGTTTTAGTAGTATCCGTTATGCAACAATATGTGCATACAGAACATGAGTTTACAGCTTGGCTGATCTCACATACATTTTATTATATGAATGATACTGCATAATCTTCTGAGAATACAAAGGTTATCAATTTAGTACAAACTTTGCCTACACAAATCTCTTAATATACAGGAATTTACAATAGGTATCAATTATATTTAATATAAGAAGGAAGTCTGCACATATTTATAAATTATTTTTGTTGTTGAGTATTATTAAATTAATTTAGATTTGAATGCTATTATTAACTTTCTATAGAAACTACAAATACAACAGAAGTAACATAAACATAATATGAAATAATATGAAATGATAATGAAATAATATAAAAACATAAAAATAATAACATAATAATAATGTCATCGATAATGTTTATCTATTAAATGGAACACTTACCTATGCTTTCCCCATCATCCCAAAACAAAGATCCTTGTGCCATCTGCATATCATCAGCAGCAACAATTAGCTTCATGAAATTTTTTCGGCTATAAGAAACCAACATAAATGTACCCATACTTATAGAAATGTGTATTATTGCTATGATATTATATGATATGTAAATATCCAAAGGAACACAAATAAGAATTTCAAATAATGGGCCTCCTTGGTAGCAAAGGGGTTAAAGTCTCAGTGCTATGAGGCTATTGCCAACCACTGAGGCATGAGTTAGATTCCCCAGACAGGGAGCTGTACACACGGTGCAGTAGACCTCTTCCGTCTTGCCTGCTGCTTCCCTCAGCAGTGTATTTCAGTAGATCTGCCTGTTCTGCTCCCCACTCTGACTCTGGTGAATCCACCCCACCCCCACACCTCTGGCTTATACCCCAGTTCTTCTACACATAAATAAACAAAAATAAATCTTTAAAGAAAAAGAATTTCAATAAACAAGAGTTAAGTCTGTTAGGCAAAGAAAATAAAAGGACCTTCCTTTTTCACTCAGTTAATGGGAATGATAAAATCCATAAAGTCCTTCATATTTAAGGGAAAATGTCCCTATCTTTTTTATCTCAATAGATTACCTACTATAACAAAACCATTAGCACTCTCACTTTTATATAGTTAAAACTATATAAGTTTAATGACATATTTAATTATTCTGTTCTCTGGTGATCCTGTCTTTGACCATTTTTTAGCAATTCACTTATTTTCTTATTAATTTGTCAATTGTTTACATAGCTATGCAACTTTGGGTACTTTTTCATACATGCATATATGCACATGATTCAAACCATGAAAAATTAAATAGCATTTACTTTCATCTTTTGGGACTTATATATAAACTTATATTTAAATATATTTAAACTTAAAATTGAAAGATTTTAATTTTTATATATGTGTGTATATATATATATATATATATGAATCCATATACTGCATTCATCTATCTAAAAGTAACTAGAGTGAGAGACAGAGAATGAGAGAGAGCAAGGGAAAGCAGAGAGAGTGAGAGAGAATGAATGTAAGAATGAATGGCATTTCTCCTCCCACAAAGAAGGACTCCTAAAGCACATTTCATGCTTATGAATGCTTCCACAGATCTGTCAGTTCTCAAGCATAATCATTTGTCTTCTTTATAATTTATATCAGAGTAAAATATTGATTGAGGGCCTCCCCTGGTGGCACAGCGGTTGAGCGCTGGGCTGCAAGGCTGCCTGCAGCCTCTGCAGTGCTGGTTCATTCCCCGGCCACCCGCAAAGGTCCCACCAAAAAAAAAAAAAAAAAAAAAAAAAATATATATATATATATATATATATATATATAGAGAGAGAGAGAGAGAGAGAGAGAGATTGAAACTTATCTGGTGCTTTCAGTAAGTAGGAAGATTATATTCATGTAAAATAGGGTATCAACACATAGATGACCAAGAAAGTAGACATAGCATGAGAAGAGACAAGTAACGGGGACCAAGTCCTTTCATATTGAACATTTAAGGTAATAATTTAGCTAGAGGAAATATAGACTTTGTGACTAGTTTAAAATCACTAGCCATTCTATACATAATCAATCAATCTGAAGAAGAAGAAATCAAGAAAACCTTTCCTTTTAGAATTGAAACAAAAAATCCAAATACTTGGGAATAAACCTAATGTAAGAGGTGAAGGACCTATACAAAGAAAATTATAAAACACAGTTAAAAAGAAATAGGAGGGGGCCTCCCTGGTGGTGCAAGGGGTTAAGACGCAACCTTTGAAGCTATTTGTAGCCACTGCAGCACAAGTTCAATCCCTAGCCAGGGAGTTACCCACATGGTGCAGCAGGCCTCTCCTGATTCACCTGCTTCTCCCCTCAGTGTATTTCAGTACATCTGCCTGTTCTGTCCCGTACTGTGTCTCTGGTAAATCCTCTCACCCCTCCCCCTGCAGCTCTGGCCTGTACCCCAGTTCTTGTATGCATAAATAATCTTTAAAATAAAGAAATAGAAGATGACACAAAGAAATGGTAAGACATACCCTGCCCATGGATTGGAAGAATTAACATTATTAAAATGGCCATCCTACCAAAAGCAATTTACAGATTCAATGCCATTCCAAGAAAAAGCTCAATGGCATTCTTCAAATAAATAGAACAAATTCTGATGAAATCCATATGGAACCACAAGAATTGAATTATCACACTTCCAAACTTCAAACTATACTACAAAGCCATAATAATTAAATTGGTATGGTTATGTTATTGGAACAAAAACAGACACACAGGCCAATGGAACTGAATAGAGATCCCAGAAATAAAGCCACACTTACATGGACAACTAGTCTTTGACAAAGGAGCAAATAATATGCAATGGAACATGGACAGTTTGTTCAATAAATGGTGCTGGGAAAACTGGACCACCACTTGCAAAAGAATGAAACTAGACCACTACCTCTCAACGTGCACAAAAATCAACTCAAAATGGATTAAAAAAAAAAACAAAACTGGACATGAGACCTGAAAATACAAAATATATAGGAGAAAATATAGGTAAATCACTACAAGACATACATCTCAGTAACATATTTAAAGACTCACCACCCAAAGCAAAGAAAGTCAAGAAAAACATAAACACCTTGAATTATATCAAACTGAAAAGCTTCTGCACAGCAAAAGAGAAATTAACCAAAAAAAAGAGACATCCCACTGATTGGGGGGGGGGGGGAAACAAAAACTTTTGCACTTCATACAGCTGATATACACAGAGACATACAAAGAACTCACATAACTCAACAAAAACAAAGTCAACAATCCAGTCAAAAAATGGGCAGAAGAATTTAAAAGACATTTCTCCAAAGAGGAAATGCAAATGGCCAGGGCATATGTAAAAATGTTCAGCAAAACAAAACAAAAACAAAGCAAAACAAAACAAAACAAAACAAGCAACAACAAATGTTGGCAAGAATGTGGTGAAAAAGGAACTATTCTACACTGCTGGTGGGAGTCCAAACTGTTCCAATGGCTATGGAAAGCTGTCTGGAGGTTTCTCAGTCTACTAAAAATGGAGCTGCTATATGATCCAGCAATTCCACTCCTTAGGGATCTACCCACAGGACACAAAAACATTGATTCAAAAGAACATCTGTATACCTATTTTTATTGCAGCACTATTTATAATAGGTAAACCCTAGAAACAATCCAAATGCCCTAAAATACATGACTGGATCAAGAAGATATGGAATATATACACAGTGGGATGCTTGCTATTCAGTTATCAGAAATATATACTCATGTCATTCACGGCAATGTGGATGGCGCTAGAAGTAATTATGCTCAGTGAAATAAGCAGAAGGGAAAAAAGAATAATATCAGATGTTTCACTTACAGGACAAATATAGGGGAACCAAATAAGACATCAGTGTTAAAAAATAATAACAACACAAAACACAAAAAAAACATAAGCAGACAATTATAAACCAGACACATCCTGCAGGGGAGGAGGAGGGAGAGGGATCAGAGGGAGGGAGGAAAGAGTACAGGGGACTGTGGTGATGGTGCACAGGTGCATTGGTGAAGGAAATTCTATAGGTACTACATCTGAGGAGGGGGACAAATATTGTTTAAAAATGATCAATGATGTAAAAAATAAATAAATAATAAACAGAGATAGGAGAGAGATTATACTAGGTAAGAGAAAACAGGTAAGATCATCTTGCCTATAATTATCAGTTATGAATGGTGATGGATAGAATCTGTGGATTATCTTTCATCTTTAAATGGGAAACAGGAGTGAATCTGGTTCTTCTGTGGGCAGAAGTGAACTCAATAGTTATGGAATAGTGACATTGTCAACAGATAGCTACATTTTCGTGGATAAAATGAGTCAGAGTACATCACAAGACAACAGCATTAGGTGTGGGGAAACATAAAATAGAGAAAAATATTATCTGCAATATTTATTTTGGTGTGATAAAAATTTATTTGAAGTGAAAATAGATTTTTTTTCCAAAAATGTCACACAAAAATTAAAGACTGAGTTAAATCAACCAATCAAATTACAAGACATTCATATTCAGTTTTAGCTGGTACTTTGGTCTCAGATGCTTCCTCACTAGAAGAGGGATAACTTATTAGGAAACAATTCTCCATAAGTCTCATGTTTCTGCATATCTCATATACAGAGGCACTGGCAGGTTTTCTTCTGAACTATCTTCAAAAGGATACTTTTAATGCAAACATCATGGGGCCTCCCTGGTGGCGCAGCAGTTGAGCGCTGGGTTGTGAAGCTACCCGCAGCCTCTGCAGCACTGGTTCCATCCCCAGCTGCTCCCCCGCCACCAGAGGAGGGTCCCACATGGCACGCAGACCTCTCCTGCCGCCCGCTGCTCCCCTCAGCAGTGTACTTCGGTCGTTCTGCTCCCCGCTCTGGCTCTGGTGAATTTTCTCACCCTCCCGTGCTTCTGACTGTACCCAGTGCTTGTATAAATAAATAAATAAATCTTTAAATAAAATAAAGCAAACATTATGGGAAGACAGGTCTGGGCTGTGGTATTTTAAAAATATTATTATTTTTCATTTATTTATCAGTATAAAAAAGATATATCCTTCCTTTGAGACAAATAATGGACACTTTTTTTCCAGTCCATTAAAAGAATGGGCTTCTCTAGGCTTGGAGTATCTTAAAAACCTCCTGCATGTGGACCAAACTATATCACCCCCATGATATTTGGGGGACAGGGGATTCTAAAACAAATACGAAGTTCGCATTTTTTTTTTTAAGATTTATTTATTTATACAAGCACTGGGTACAGTCAGAAGTGTGGGAGGGTAAGAGAATTCACCAGAGCCAGAGCGGAGGATAGAACAGGAAGACTGATGAAATACGCTGCTGAGGGGAGCAGCGGGTGCGGCAAGTGAGGTCTGAGCACCATGTGGGACCCTAGCCTGCCGGCTGGGGATCAAACCGGTGCTGCAGAGGCTGCGGGCAGCTTTGCAGCCCAGCGCTCAACCGCTGCGCCACCAGGGGAGGCCCCGAAGTTCACATTTCTTGCTGAATAATGAGTGGGGAAGAACTTCTCTCTGCCTCAACATGAAACTACAGTTGACTAACTTGTTAGCTTGAAAGTAGGATGCAATCTCAGACCCTTTCCAGTTCTCTGCAATTCTAACATGCTCTATCTACAGATTTAATGTGGGCTTTGTAAACATCTTCGCTTACCTGTTAAATGTATTTCGGGAAGGTTCTTGACATGGTAAGATGTGACCACCACGAACATGTAGGTTTATTGTATATAAAGGAGCTTTAAATTCATTAAATGTTCCTCTGAGACCAATATCTTCACCCTGGAAATGAGAGAGTTGGAAGGACGAACAAAATCAGCAAGAAATGGAATGTTTAGCAGTTTTGGTACTTGACACAATTATAGAATGAAATGACGATTTTTGAATTAAAATATAACAAAAACAAAAACATCTATTTAGGAATGTCTTCTTTAAAGAATACCATTTGTTCTTAGCCCTTAGTTTATTGATTGCTTTGGAAGTAATTTACCACTACCTATTTTTAATGCTCTAATATGAAGAAAAGATGTATTTTTGAAAGTTAATAAAGCTATTCCTGATGTGTCATATAACTTTTATTACAAGAACTGAATTTTATTTAGAATAATTTTGCATATCCACAAAAGGAAAATTACCCTTTTGTGTATAAAATGCAACTCCCATGTTTGTTTGGTAAAATAAATCAATGATTATATAACAAATTGTGTCACAATAAATTAACTCTATTTCACTATGTATTAATTTGATTCAGTTATAATTAACAAGAAATATCTTACTCTCTATAAGTGGAAACTAAACCATATATGCCATAAATTAAAATAATAGGACCAAATTATCACACATTTCTCTTAAGTTAATTCCCCAGAATTTCTTAACAACTTACTGTATGGTAATCAAACCAGCGAGCATAAGGGACATAGCCATTTACAACTTCAGTATCCTAGAATTAAAGATGCAGACATTAAAAACATACAAATCAAGGGAAATTTATTTTTTGAACAAAAATACGAACTGGGACTTACAGCTTCTAATACAGGAGTAACCATAAATGCCGGACCCCACAAGAACTGCTTGTATATATCCCAGGTTACTGTGTCATTAAAGAACCTTGAAAAAATATGTACAAATAATTTAATTAAATCTTTATTTCTATAAAGTACAATAATCACTTAAATTACATTAGAAAATGAAACTTTGTACATTAAAATTAGAGCAAGCTACAAAAAATGAACAGTTCTATCACTTGGAATTTAATGTGCAAGGTATAATACTTTATGAGTAAATCTAATCTATTTCTAACCTGATAGAATGCAGAGAACTTTGATGAACAACTAAATGAAAACTCTGCTTTAAAAATAACTCATAAACAAACCAAGAATTAACTTTGCCCAGTATAAGATAAACAAACTGGAAAGCAAAAACTATGAATAAACACTCTGGAAGAAAAATGAAAAATGTGTGTATCAGTATCTTGAATTAGCAATTTTAAAACATTTGTTCATCTTACTTAAAGCAGATCTTACTGCATAGTGGATTTACATTTTCTTAAAGGTTCTTCTCTTTTTTAATAGAATTATAAATCTGAGACATAAATACCTGGAATATACAAAATCATTTTTTCCCCCAAAGTTTGAGAAAAGCCACTATTTAGTAGCCATATTTCTATTTTTTTCTTTTCTTTAGATTTATTTATTTATGCATACAAGAGCTGGGGTATATGCCAGAGTTGCAGGGAGTGAGAAGGTTCACCAAAGGCAGAGTAGAGAACAGAACAGGCAGACTGACTGAAGTACACTGCTGAGGGGAGCAGCGGGCTGCAGTGGCTGCTGACAGTCTCATAGGTTGTATCTTAACCCCTTGAGCCACCAGGGAGGCCCAAGTACCCATGTTTTTTCTCTAATTGAAATTAAAGTGCAGTTTTTGTTGGTTTGTTTGTTTTAAACCGAGATTAGTGCAAAATTGGACTGCTGAAATTACTTCTCCATGAACTTCCCATGGGGAAAATGTCCCAGAAAGTATCAATAGGACAAGGAACTGCATAGACCCAATTTAGACCTGGCACTGCTGTGGGAAGTTAATAAGGAAAAGCCAAAAGAAAAAGTATGAACACGAAAGTGGCAAGATATTAATAAAATGTCAGCAGAGACATTGAAGGGACTATGATGATAAGTTAATAAAGCAACTAGAGGATAATTTGAATTGAAGGAAATCTTTAAGTAAACTGCATCAAAACAGTGGTCAATCTATTATTATGGCAATTTTAGGTTTGTTACTATTGCTTTAATTTGAATAAATATTTGCTATTTACATTTTAATGGTTTAGCAAAAATACAATCTAACAATTCTTCTTATTCAATTACTCTATTACAGGTTACACAAAAATCTAATTCAAGCTTTATTTGTATTTTTGTTTGAATCTGTTTTTTTATTTGTTAACAACCACAATTTATTTGCATTTTTTAAAAATTAGAACATCTAAAATTTCAGCAACTGTGGCCATGAAAAAAGAATTTCAATATTTGATGTAGAATTGGTATTGATTTATTTAACTGCTAATAGCTTCAATCAAAGCAATTACAATATAAAATATTATTAATTCCCAAGAATTTTTTTAAATGTTCAATGTAATAGAGTATATGCAATCATCTACAATAACACCTAGTACATAGTAGTTAGACCCAAGAAGAATGATTACTTATTAATAAGTGATTAATATTTATTTGTGTATATATTAGTAAAACCAAAAGGTATATATACTATAGGGGACTATGGTGATGATGCACAGGTAAACTGGTGGTGGGAATTTCATGAGGAAATCATATATTGTACAAAAATGAAGGGTGATGTAATAAATATATATATATATATATAAACCAAAAAACCCAAAAGATGCTACAATGCAATGAAAAACTTTTCAATTTAAAATAGTCTATATTGTACAAGACATTATCAACTAAATTAAATGAAATATATAACTCTGTAGTATGAAAAGAAATTTATACTCACTCATGCAAAAGGGGTCGGATGACAGTGCCACCATTAGCATGAACTTCATGCATCTGTGTATAAAAATAGGGCAATAAAGTATATCTAATATTTAGAATTTCCCTTGACATGTTAGCAAAAGTTTGATTCCAGGAAACAGGATCTTGTCTCTGCAACAGAGCAAAATATAATAGTCACAAACTCTTATTTTTGCTTAAGACATAATCGTCAATACATATTTTGAAAATAATAAGTTAATAACATTAACTTGTCACAAATTATATTCTGTAGTCACTAAAATCTTATGCGAACATATTTCTATGCCATGTGATGCAAAATACAGTATTAATAGTTTAATAATAAAATTGCAAATTAAGCCCATGGATTGATTTATTTTATATGGACATATGTAGAGAGTGGTTCACATGAATAGGTGAAAATTACATTGTCAACTATGGTGATAATCTAGGTTGGGGTGAAAATTCTAGGAGATCTACGAAATCCACATGGTGACTTTGTACATTGCATTGTATTCTCATGGGAAATGAATAAATTATGTTACTGAAGAATTAACAGTATAAGAAGTAATGTCCTAATATTGGAGAGAAGAAAGAGCATGTCCAAGTGTGTTGTGGGCTACATACTACAAGCCAAAGACTAAAATTGATATTGTAAAAAAAATTATATTTACTGGTCAAAACTTACCGTTAGGTAAAATGATTAATACTGTCTATTTCAGTGGTTTTAACATTTGCCTTTTAAATCTGTTCCTTTTATGCATGGATTCTACTATTTCAAATGACTTTTGACATTTCACTATTTAGTTTGAAGCTGATTTTTTTTTAAACTGTTCCACAGCAGTTTGAAAGAAATGCAGAAGCAGATTATATAGAACAGTAAAAAGTATGTGAAAAGGCTCAAAGTATTCATCTACAAATCATCCAACTAAGATCAATTCTTATATCAATAAATTCTAAGATCAATAAATTTAGAGGTGGAGAGAGATTAAAGTATATGTAGTAATTACATACTCTAGTAAATGCAATGTTGTGATTTCTTGAGTATGGATAAAATGCTCCAAGTTGCATCCAGCGGGCACAGAGTTGATATTCTGAATTGTTGAAGAAACCACAGATATCTGCTCCAGTCTAAAATATATTGTTATATTTAATTCACATTTAATAGATGGCTTATTAATATTTGCAAGTTATGAAGATAAAAGGAACAGAGCCACTTACATAAGATATCCCAAAGAGACTAAATTCCATCATACCTAAAATAATTAGAACAACAAAATTAGAAAGCTACGTTTTTATATATTTTAATATTTGCTTTTGTCCTATTTATTAAGATTTTTTAGCTCTAATAAAAACCTCTCATTCAAGGAAATATTTATCAGATTATTAATATGCATTGTATCATTTATTTTATATTCATACATATTTTTACTCTATAATGTTATGAAATCTAAGCGTTCTTGACTCTTGAAAGATGACATATTTAGAGCAAAACACATACTATATAGTGAGAAGGAAGTGGTCATGCTTTTGTTGATTTCATTTTTCATATTAAGAGTTTGTGTCTGCAATATTTTAACCATAGGTCTTATCATTTGAAACAACTGAATTACTCTTATTAAATAGAAGCTGGGCCTCCCCGGTGGTGCAGGGATTGAGCACCATTCTATGAAGCTGTCTGCAGCCTCTACGGCACAGGTTCGATTCCTGTTCAGCCAGGGAGATACCCACATGGCTCAGCAGTCCTCTCCTGCCTCGCCTGCTGCTCACCTCAGCAGTGTCTTTGGTCAGTCTGCCTGTCTGTTCCCCACTCTGTCTCTGGTGAATTCTCTCACCCTTCCGCACCTCCAACCTGTATCCCAGTTCTTGTATAAATAAATAAATCTTAAAAAAACAAGCCAGTGAATAATGGTCACTTCAATTAAACAAAATGCTTTTGATTTTTTAACACTCCTTTTAAAGGAATGTTTCTATTATCTTCCTTGAACCCTACTATTAAAGGTTAAAAAATATTAAAATATATATGAAATAAAAATATCCATCTCTTAGAGAGGCAACTCTAGACAATGTACAATTCCCTGGAGGGATTTCGCTGACATGTGAGTGGGCAAAGATCCAATTGTCTGGGGCCTCCCTGGTGGCACAGTGGGTTGAGCACAGCAAGCTGTGCGCAGCCTCTGCAGTGTGGGTTGGATTCCTGGCCAGCCAGGGAGATTCCCACATGGTGCAACAGACCTCTCCTGTCTTGCCTGCTGCTCCCCTCAGCAGTGTATTTCGGTCCATCTGCCTGTTTATGCTCCCTGCTCTGTCTCTGGTGAATCCTCTCCCTCCCACGCCTCTGGCCTGTACCCCAGTTCTTGAATAAAAATAGATAAATCTTTAAAAAAAAGATCCAACTGTGCAATTGTGTGCAATGGGAACTATGTAGACTTAGAAAAAATTGGGAAGTCTGCAATTAGAACAGAACGTGCACAGTGCACCCAAAGCAAACTCACCTATCCACCTGTCTAGAAGAAATCACAGAGAAGCCAGGCTGAGCAAGGCCAGACTTCATGAAAAGTACAACAATAGAAAGAAGGACTTTAGAATTAACTCACAATTCTCTAGAAAGTAAACAAAGGACACATATACATCCCAGGCATTCAAGAACTGCAGGTAAGCAAGGTTGGGGCAGTTATCGTGGGTGGCCATAGTGTTACGTTGCCACACAAGTGCCTGCTACATACACAGCACTGCCTTTTAGACAAGTGCAAATCAATCCCAGAACATGATCCTGGTGGTCCAGATGCTGCTCTTTCCAGTGGGAGAAGCAAACTTCATAGATACTGACCCTCAGCAGAAAAGACCAGCAGGGAGGCAGGATGGAAACTGAATACAACCTAAGCATAGAATACAATGCTGTGGAATGAAAGAAGAGATAGAGGCAACTAACATAATTTCTCAAACTGAGAAGAAGGATTAAAGTCCCCAATCTCTCTTGCCTCACACCAAGGTAAACTAAGAAGAGAAACAAGGCAAGAAAATTTATCCCAGGGCTCCCACCACACACAAGAGCATGCATTGCTGTAAACAAGGCAATACACATGCCAAGCAAACAAGTTACAATCACAACACAAGATGGAAATGCAAAGCAAGAAGGACAGAAGTCCTGGAATAAATACCAAAGAATCTGATTAGACAAAATATCTGATAACAACTTCAAGTTAGCAACATTAAAAAGTGTAAATGAGATACTGGAAGGTCAGCTATAGGCAGATAAACAAACACAAGATCTCTGAAAGGATAACCAGGAACAAAGAGCATTCTTACCAAAAGATAGTGAATATATTATAAAGGTCACACAAAGAGGTTCTTAATGAAATTTAGATGACTATAGAAAAGGATTTCAATAGAATTTGACTGGCAGAAGAAAGAAGTTCAGTTGTAGACGATGCAAGTAACAAATTGCAAATTTAGAAGAAGTCAAGAGAAAGGAAAAATGAGGAAACCAGACTAAATTAGAAGAGGAAATCTAATAATTACAAGTGCTCCAGAAGGGAGAAAAAAATAGGAGCATAAACACTATTAAAAAAATAATTAAGACCTTCTGAACCTACACAATGCATTAAATATGGATGTCCAGGAAGCATAAAGAACACCTAAATTTTAAAATGCAAAAAGACCTATAACCACTGTGAAATTATCAAAAATAAAATATAAAGAAAAATTTTGCAGAAAGTTAGGAAAGAAAATAACTTACAAATACTTCCAAATTGGGATCTCCCTGGATTTCAGCCTAGACAACAGTTAAGAGGAGAGTAAAGGAAATATTTGCAATCATAAAATACAAAAACTGCCAGTCAGGACTCCTCTATCTTATAAAATTATCAATTAAGTATGAAAGTGTAATAAAGGTTTTCTCAGAGAACAGAATTAGCTAATTAAGTTTGCCACACATTCTCTTTAAGTAATCCTGAAAGGAGCTTTTCTACAAGAAAAGAAAAACTGAAAACACAAACTCCAGATCAAATGACAATGATAATATAGCACTAGAAGCATGAGCAAGAATACTAGGAGTCAACAACAAAATACTATTGTGGGGGGAGGGGAAATATGGGCAGAACTTGTTCAGTTAAATATCAGAGAGCAGACACCAGCTCATAAAGGAATACAGGACCTCACATAAGAATTTAAGTAAAGCCCCCATACTATCTACTAATCAGAGAAGAAGACGTGAAAAATTTGTAGACATACTACATAAAAACATCCAGGAATAAAAGAGAAAATTAATGGAAAAGGAGACAAAATAAACATAAAACAATCAAAACAAACAACAGATAATAAAATGTTCATATCAATAATCACTTTAATTGTGAGTGGTCTGAATTTACCAATAAAAAACACAGAGGTAAAAGATGTGGGAAAAAAAAAATCCAACTATTCACACTCTGTTTATAAGAGAACCATTTAAAACTGAATGACAAAAGCAAACTATAAATCATATGCTAGAATAAAGTCACAAATTCCAGTAACTCAAAATGCAAATTAGGAACTGCTATTCTCATAGCCAGTAGTCTGGACTTTCAACCTAAAATGGTGTTGAAAAAATGGTAATCATGGACAAATATAAACACTGTTCCATGATCAATGGCACTATCTCCAAGAAGATGTAACTATTATTAGCATTCATGTTCCAAACATAGGAAGACATTGTTATAAGGTAACTATTAAAGCTAAAAATATATATATACATCAGGACTTCCCTGGTGATGCAGGGGTTAAAGATAGCACTATCAAGCTGCCAGCCACTACAGCAGGAGTTCTATCCCTGGCCCACCAGGGAGCTAACCCACATGGTGCAGCAGACTTCTCCTGTCTCGCCTGCTACTCCCCTCAGCAGTGCATTTCAGTTGATCTGTTTGTTCTGCACCCCATGCTGTCTCTGGTGAATCCTCTCACCCTCTGCACCTCTGGCCTGTATCCCAGTTCTTCCTTGAAAAAGTAAATAAAATATTTTTAAAAAATCAACAAAAATACAATAATTGTTGAAGACTTCAACACACCACTGACACAAAGGAATAGATTGGCCAGACAGGAAATTAACAAAGAAATAAAACTCTAAATGAAGTATTAAATCAGATGGATTCACTGGACATTTATAGAACTTCATATCCTAAAAATAATGAATACTATTCTTCTGTAGTACACATAAACATTCTCAAGAGTAGAACATATAATAGGGCATATGTCTCAGAAAATACAAGGGTATGGAAATAATACCATGCATCCTCAATGCTATAAAGCCAGAAGCGAACCATAAAAGGAATCCTAAAGTGAACCAAATATATGAAAACTAAACTAACTGCCTCTGAAAAACTGTTGAATCAATGAACAAATCAAAGACAATATGAAAATATATAGAAATTGATGAAAAAAGAGAGAGAAGCTACTAGACCCTATTGGATGCTTTAAAAGAAGTGTTACATGGGAAGTCAATGACAATACAGGCCGATGTCAAAAAAAAAAAAAATCTCCATTTAACAATCTAACTCTGCAGTTAAAGAACTAGAAAAATACAGCAACAAAGCAATCGAAACCAGAGCAGAAATAAATGAAATAGAGAACAAAAAAGATAGATCAGTGAAACAATCAGTTCTGATCCCGCAGATCAGTGAAACAAAAAATTAGTTCTTTGAAAAATTAAGCAACATTGATAATAAATTAGCTATACTTATGAAGATGAGTTAAAATCCAAATTAATAGAATCAGAAATTTAATGGGCAAAATTATAACATATACTGCAGAAATATACAAGATCATAAGAACTTATTACAAAATTCTCTAGGCACATGATTTGGACTCTCAGAAGAAATGGACAAATGATTAGATTCATACACAAATGCTGAAGTTGAAAGAGTAATAAAAAGCTTCCTCATGAATAGCACAGGAGCAAATGTTTTCTTCAGTAACTTCTACTACATCTATAAAGAAGATCTAATACATATCCTATTAAAAATCATAAAAAAATGACAGTGAGAAATTTTTCAGACCAAATTCTATGAGGCCAACATTATCCTGTTTCCAAAATGAAAAATAGTAATATGAAAACATAAAATTATAGACCAATATCTCTAATGAACATGATACAAAAATTCTTGATAGAATACAGCAAAAAATAAAGTGGATTGTCCACCATTATCAAGTAGCCTTCATCCCAGGGATGCAAGACTGGTTCAATATGTGCAGTTCAATCTATGTCATCTACTAGATCAGAAAAAAAGGAAGACAAAACCCACATTATCACCCCAAAGATGTCAGATGTGACAAAATCTAGGATGCATTTATGAGAAAAAAATCTTGAAAAGTAGAAATCAATGGAACCTATCTAAGTATTATAAAAGCTGTATATGACAAGTCCACAGACAACATCATATTCAATGGTGAAAAGGTGAAAACTTCCCTGGTATGATCAAGAACAAGACACGGATATCTATGAACATCACTAACATGTAATATAGTTATGGAAGTATTATCTGAATCTATTATGCAAGAAAAAGACATGAAAATAAATTAAATTGAAAATGAAGTGAAGTGTCATTATTCACTGATGATGTGTTAATTATAGAGAAATCAAAACATTTTACAAAGACATCTAGGAATGATAAATGACTATGGTAAGCTAGCAGGATACAAAATCAATACATAAAAATCAGTGGCATTTTTTTCTATATGAAAAAATGTATCAGAATAAAGGGAAATAAGGAATATAGTTCAATCCATAAAGAAGGGAATATCTGGGAATTTCCTCACTGAAGGAAGTGAAGGAACTCTAATTTGAAAACTATAAAACTGCTGAAAAATATAATAATATACAAGGAATGTGAAAATAGCCCATGCTCCTGAGTAGGAATAATTAACATAATTAAAGTGGTCATACTAACTAAAGCAATTTAAAGATTTATTGCAAAATGTATCAAAGCACCAAGGACTTTTTAAAGGAAATTTAAACATTATCAAATGTATATGGAGCTTCAAAAGGCACAAAATAGCTAAAACAATCTCAAGAGAAAAGAAAAATTGAGATATCAAACTTACTAACTTCAAACACAGTAACTGTAATCAGAAAAATATGATTATGGAACAAAAACAGAAAATAAATCCAATGGAACAGAATTGGGAACCGAGAGATTAAATCCATATAAATATGCACAGTTAATCTTTGACAAAGAAGCTATAGCCATACAATGAAGAAAATATAGTCTTTATAGTAAATGGTGCTGGGAAAACATGGGTAGCCACTTGTGAAAACATAAAGAAGGATTTACATTTGATTTTGCACAATAATGAATTTAAAATCAGTTAAAGATTTAAACGTAAGAAGCCAAAACATTAAGTACTCGAAAGAAAATATAAGAGACACACTATAGGACATCTATCACAAAGATGTATTTGGGAGTAAAACCCCAACAGCAAAGGGAACAAAACTAAAAAACAAATGGGACTACATCAAACTTAAAAGATTTTGCCCCCCAAATAAACCATCACAAAAAACAAAAGACAAACTAAGCATGGGGAAATTTTTTGTTTATACTGTACATTTGACAAAGGCTTAATTCCCCAAATTTGCAAAGTTCACAAGTCAATGACAAAGAAACAAGCAATCCAATTAAAAAATGAAAAGTGATCTCAATAGACACTTCTCTGAAGAAAATATTTAGATGGCCTATAGATAAATGATTTTTCAACATCACTTCTTATAAGAGAAATACAAATTAAAGCCCACTTTGAGATACCAACTCACCCCTATAAGAATGACCCATATAAAGAAGAATGAAATTAACAAATATCAGCGAGATTGTGATGAAAAAGGTACTATCACCCACTGTTGGTGGGAATCCAAGCTGCTACAGCTCCTGTGAAAAACAATAGTCTTAAAAATTTTTGAGCAAATAAAAGTGGAAATTCCATACGGCCCAGCAAATACCTCTATAAGGTATTTAGGTATTTATTCAAATAAATGAAAATTCTAATATTAAAAGATTTATCTACATCTGTGTACACAACAGCATTGTTCACAATTGCCAAATCATGGAGTCAAAACAAGTCCCCTTCATAAGATGAATGGCTAGAAAAATCATGAAACATCTACTTGATGGAATATTACACAGCTACAAAGAAAGATGGAGGCATTAAGGATAAATGATGGACTTCAAGGTAATTATGTTGAAGAAAATCAGTCAAAATGTGAAAGATAGCAAGTGGTTTCACTCTGCAGAATAATAAAATTCTGCAGAATATTATCATATATATAAAAAATAGAAGGACTAATACTTGAACTCTGCAAACAGAGTTAACTGTGCTTATCAGGGGGTTTGGAAGAGGGAGGCAGATGGACTTTGGACATGGATTGTTTAATAGAGTCAAAACAACAACAACCAAAACCAAAAACAAAAACAAAAAAGACGATGTTTATTTAATTATTTTCAAGTAACTTACAAATTTTGGTTTGAAATGTTTCATTCTTTAACTCATTCTCTAAACTCTAGATTTCTATTCTTAGTCCTAGATGTTATTTTTTTCAGTTCCTGCCCATTCTAATCTGGAAACTGAGAGCACAAAAGGACTTATACTGTATCTCAAAATAGACTTGTAGGGTTCCATTAGATTCTATGTTGCATCCAAGATCCTGCTTCTTGCTCAACTGCTTTTTCATGATGTCAACTGTCACCACAGATGATGCCAAAAGCTAAGTTCCAAGAAAGAATCTTAAAATACATGATCTAGCATTAGCTAAAGTAAATTAACTTATATAATGCTGAAAGCAGTAACTACAAAATTAGTGACTTTGACATACCTATGATTGATTTGTCCAAATTGTCCCATTCTGCATAGTTATCTCCAAGCCAGTGTCCTGCCCACCGCCCTGCAGTTGGATATGTGGAACGAGAAACAACAATTCCTCTTTTGCCAGTTGTCTTCTGCAATGCACTAAAATGGGGAAGGATCTATTCAGTTTTTATATTAGATATTTCTACTTATGATCACTTCATTATTTGATTGAAGATGCCGGTTTTATCTTTTAGTAAATCTAGCTCTTATATAAAAGATTCACTCTATTATAGTATAAAATTCTCCCTTCGAATAATTACCAGTACTTTGCTAAGTGGCCTTTATATATGGTCAATTAATCTAAGTTAAGTCAACTATTAACATGATCAAATTGACTACTCATTTTGTAGGCTTTTTAATGAACTAATTTTATTATATATAAATGTGTTATTTTTCACCTAAATTATATGTTTATTTTATGGAGGCAACATTGGTTTACATTATTGTTTGTTTTAGAGGTATGTATTTTTTGTAATAAAAATCTAGGTCCTAATTACTGATTTGTTCCAAACCTTCTCAATTATGACTTGTCCAAACCTGATCTCCATACTACTCACCAAAGAATCTTGCTATAATATTCCCTATTTTTAACATGGAAGAGATGGTCACATTCTTGGAATTATGTAACATATGAGACTAAGTAGGAAAGAAACAGAAAACTTAAACAGACGGTCACAAGCAAGGCAACTGAATATAGTATGAAGACTTCCATTTCTTTCTAATTTTAATTAAAATGTCTTTAATTCTATCATTTGATTATATGAGGTGTAATTTATTTTTAGTGTTCCTTTAGCTTTGTCAAGGTTGTTAAGTATAAATGACAATGTTTTAATTTTTTAAATTTTTGAAGGAGTGGTTAACTTTTTTCTCATATAACTGAAAAAAAAAATTGCTGCAAAAGCACCTATAACATGTGAAAAGTCTATGACTGAAAATTGGGCTAATTTAACTCAAAATTTGAAATTTATTAAGTTGCTTAATTTAAATACCAAATGTGATTAAAAATTTTACAAAAAAATAGTACAGGAACAAAGCTAACAGTTCATTTAAATATATTTCACAATATTAAAAGACATTCTTTATAAGATTATACTGATATCTTTCCCATAACATTTTTAAGATGTAAAACAGCCTCAGACATGTTTAAACACATTCATAAATCAACAATTTACAAATGTACCCTTACCTTCCTTGAACTTACATATACATTTTTTTATAATTTTGTTGGGGTAACTAAGTCTTTTAAATTTGCTAAGCCCCTACAATGTGTCAGAAACAATACTGTATCTTGAAATGTGGTCCAAAAATTTAATTGATGACTCTCTATGAAGAAAATACTTTCTTTCAATTTCTCTTGAACTGTGTACTTTCATCTTAATATACATAACTGGTTCATATTTAAGTTCTCATGGTTTGTTTATATACATATATATGATTATACATATTTATACATACTATCTATGGGTATCTATGCATACATATATATGCATTTATACACACATATATACTATTGGTAAAGTGAAGTTAGCTGAGGATAGCTGGAAAATAAAAAGGCATTGTTGAAGAATAGTCTGTTTTTTTTTTTTCTTAAAAATGACATTTCCTAGACTTCATAAACAAATTTAGTGTCTTTACACTAAGATTTGGTGAACAAATCTGTGGTCATTCATTCAAGTAATAATTTCTTAAATATTTGACCTATTCTAAGTTAAAGAATTTGGTGCTAGCGATAAGACAATGAGGAGATATTACCTATACTACTTACTCCAAAGAACATTTTATACTTTATCAACCTCCATCATATAACTGAGCAGCAAATTTCAAACCCAGAATCTCATTAGAACCAACTAGGAAACTTTCTTACATTCATATATTTAGACTTTAAGACAGACCTATTAAATCAGCATTAAAAAAAAAAAACATTCTTTCTGTGACTACAATGTGCATTTAAGATCCAGTGTTCGGAAGTTACATTACGCAGTATGGGGCCCCCTTGAAATATGGGGCCAATGGACTTATAATTACATTCAAACTCATTTATTTTAAGTAAAATTTAAATTTCTTTCCCACCCAAGTAAAACAAGTTACTCAGCAATCATATATGGCTAGTAGCTACCATATTTGATTTACAGAATTGTATTTTTTTATTTTTTGAGATTTATTTTGAGATTTTTAGAATTATTAGGGCATTTCATTTATGGCAGAAAGTTATATTGACCAATAAAGAGTTAATTGTCATAGAATGGCCTGTGTACCATTATTATCAATGTCACATAGAAGTTGCTTGGTATGGACATTCAAATCTGAGGAGCTAAAAATCACTGACACATACCTATTCTCATAACGATTATTTTAAATAACAGATTTAATTAAGCTTTAATGTCTAAATTAATAATTTCATATTATATAAATTATTTTCTCATTTATGAATTCAAAAGTGAATACTGAGCATCTATCATTTTTAGGCACTGTGTTCCTATGAGCCGTGTACACAGTGGGGAATAAAAACGTTCAGGATTATTTTTTGAAGGATATACAAATTTTTAAATGTTATAGATTGTGAAAGGGAAACAAATTGTTGTAATTACAGTGAAGGATAAGTCAATTACAGATAACATTGATAAGAAAAGTGCTACCAGATAAGAACAAATCAGCAAGAAAGAATTTTAAAGAAAGTATCATTGTTTCTATATCTTAAAGGATCATGTGATTAGATAAGCTAATAATGAAAGTGATCATTGCTTACTCATAAGTAGGTTTTGCTTGTGACCACCCATATAGATTGTGAACATCATAATGTGAAACTGATGATCCATCACTTAGTATATGCTCAGTTTCCATACACAAAGTTCTGAAATGCAATCCTTCAGTTCTTTTTGTGAGTGCTAGGAAAATCAATGAAAAAAGATAATAAATTATGTTACATCAAAATATGCAAAAATGGCTATATATTATTTTGACAAAACATATAATTTTTTATTTTTTATTGAATTTTAACCTTTGGTACAGTGTCTATGCTAATTACAAATGAAAAAAAGATGGTCTTCACCTAAAACAGATGTTATTTATATAAGTGTGACTGAAAAATGTGTGAAAAGTTTTGCACTATTCAGTAATAAAATATTATGAATTAACATTAATCAATAAAAATCTAAAAATAAGTGTACTCCTGAAAATCTATCATTTAGTACACTTAAGTTGATATATAATGATTAAATCTATTTTATTTTTTAAAAATCCATTTTTAATATGAAGTCCTGAAGTTAATAGCATGAAAAATGCTTTAACAGCATTTGATTGGCTTTTCCACAATTTGACATGCTATTTCCAGAGCTTTGCCATTACTTTCAGATGCTAGCATTTTATGAAGTTTACTGCCTACATAAAAGCATGAGGATGAATGCTGGAAAGCTCTTATTTTCTTCTTAGATCAGAGACAGCAGAATAATGTTAATATTCTTTCCTTTTTTTCCAAGTATAACAAGAATTAAAACAATTTTAAGATTTTTTTTAATCTTAAAGATATTGATCCAATATATGAACCTAAGATATCTCTATTTCTTTGTGTCTTATTTTATTTTTTTTTTTGACAATGAGTTGTAGTTTTCAACATACAGGTGCTATACATTGTATGATGCTGGTGAGGATGTGGAGGAAATGAACACTCATTTTCTCTGGTAACACTATAAATTGGTACAGTTTATATAAAAAATGTTATGGAGATTCCCTGAAAAAAAAATCTGAAAAGTGGGAAATATTGTGATCCAGCAATCCACTACGAGGCATTTACCCAAAGAGTATGAAAACAATAATGTCTGGAGCCGTCCGGAGCATGCACCGTGTTGCACATGCATGTGATGAGTTAAGTTTCGCTTTACAGTTTCGCCTTCTGAGAAACCACTGTGTTTTCCTGTAAATCACCTGAGACTGGGAGGTATGATGGGAGGAGCTACCAGGGTATAAGAAGAGAACCATGAGATAGTAGAGAGGATACTGCGAGAGGATACTGCGAGAGGAGCAGAGAGAAGGCCGGGGAAGAAAGAGAAGGAAAAGGAAAAATAAAGAAGCAACCGCTAGCGTCAAGTTGTCTCAAGCCCCTCATTTCAATCCTCAGCCCTTCTATTTTCATGCCTACGAATCTTGCGGGTCGAGACACAATAATATGAAAATATTTATGCACTCCTATATCCATGGCAACATTATTTATAATAGTTATATCATGGAATCAAACTAAATACCCATCAACAGATGAGAGCATAAATAAATTATAAAATATACTACATGTAGTACTACTCAGCAATTTAAAGATAAAATAGTGTCTTTTGGAAGAAACTCAGTATATTTTGAGGTGATTATGCTAATTAATTAAGTCAGAAAGTGAAATAAAATAACTAGATAATTTTGTTCATTTATCAAATAGAAATAACCAAAGAGGGCAAACTGGCAAAACACAACCAAAAATATCTCTTAAACTTTGTGAAAGAGATTGTTGCTATCAAAACAAATGGGGAAAAAGAGGAGGGTAATATAGGATTATTGTAGTAGCTCTGAATAAATTAAGCATTTGCACATATTAAGGTGTGAGGTACTACCTCCAAAATTATACAGTTGCAAAGTTGAATGGAAAATCAATAACATTTGATTAAAAATGAATATTGACAATGTTTAAATCTGAATTTTTTTATTGTTCTCTTTTTTTTTTTTTTGAGGTAACACTGCTTTTCAATACTATATTTTAGATAGAATAGGTCACACCTTCTCAGATACATATCATTATACCAGACACAGCAGCAGTCAACCTGGGTCCTCCAAAACAACAATTTCAAGCAAATTAGAAATGAGTTCATATAGAAAAAAACATACTTCCTAATTTTCTCCTCAAAATAGTCTTAAATAATAATGGTAATAGGTCAAACTGTGGTCCAGAATGTAGATGGACAGTGATAATTGGAATTATGAATCCTGTCTGATGGCATTAATATCAAATATATGGTAGCAATATTGCACCTGGTATATAAGGAGGATAATTTAGCTCTTCTCTCCTGCATTGATTAGTAACTGATCCATGTACAAAACTTGATGGCTCATTCATATCCTAAAAACAAAAACAAACAAACAAACAAAAAAAACCATGTTTTTTTCAAAAGAACTAATTCAGAGAATCAGTAAATTAAAACAACATATTTGAATACTTACCTATTCATTATTCTAAAGAGGAAAAGTATAAGGCATTTCAATAATACTAAAGAGTTTAACTCACTCGCCCGCTGCTCCCCTCAGCAGTGTATTTCAGTGGATCTGCCTGTTCTGTTCCCCACTATGTCTCTGGTGAATCCTCTCACCACCCTCACACTTCCAGCCTGTACCCCAGTTCTTGTATGCATAAATATTTTTTTAAAAAAATAATAGAGCTTATCTCAGTGCTCTTAATTTTTTTTCAAAGATTTTATTTATTTGTTTGTTTGTTTGTTTGTTTGTTTGTTTATACAAGAACCAGGGTACAGGCCAGATGCACAGGAAAGTGAGAGGATTCACCAGAGACAGAGCGGGTAACAGAACAGGCCGACTGAGGAAATACACTGCTGAGGGGAGCAGCAGGCGTGGCAGGAGGTCTCTGCTGAGTCATGTGGGACCCTCGATGGCTGGCCGGGATTGAACTGGCATTGCAGAGGCTGTGGACAGCTTCACAGCACGGGGTTCAACCACCTGCACCACCAGGTGAGGCCCTGCTCTTAATTTTTAAAAATCCATTCCTCTGAAAAATAGAATGTCTGATTTTTCCTGTTGAGAATATCATATTTTTTTTTCAGTTTCCTAAACATAAAATGACATACTAACTATCTTTTCCCATTGTCTTTCCGTCTACTATTACCACTGACTTTTTATCAATGGGTTTTTTAAAGATTTATTTATTTATGAATACAAGAGCTGAATACAAATTTCAAAGCATATCTCTATTGAGCACATGTCTCAGGATCTCCATAATCATATATAAAGAAACCAGTATCTAGATATATAAATCAGTTTCAATATCAAGGCAAAAAATTATAGTTCATGGGGATAATCTAATAGAATTTTATTATAGCACATGAGATTATACATCAGGTTAACCTGTATTTCCCACTAATTAATGTATCTTTTACACAATTGTTTATAAAATGTATGCTTTACTGTTCTACTGAATCATAGTACAGTGCTGTGAACCACATTTATAATTTATACATAACAACCAATTATAAAGTTGACTTCAATTAAATACATGTTAACTGATGCAGAGGTTGAAAAATAAGCAGAGCAATAAACAATCCAAGCATCTAAAGAATTATTATGAAAAAATCTATTTAAATATTTACTGGGGATAAAGTATTTTTTTTTTTTTTGCTATTAGATTGTTAAAAATCTTAGTTCCATAAGATTATACCTAAGATTAAGAGATTGAGATAATTTTGTTGAATTTGTTAGGGTGTTTGTTAATATATCAAAGAATGATTGAGATTTATCCAAATATTGAATGAAAATAAATGCCCATAGGCTATTATGAATTGCTAGAAAAAGAGAGGAGTTTGGTATCTTGGTCATTAAAAATAGGCAACTTGAATATTCAGGAAATAACATATATGTACATAATTACTAAAACTGTATGTTAGCAGCCTTTTAAATAAGAAAATTCTGTGGAAAAAAAATGAGTGGGCTCATACATTGTATGTTCCTAAAACCGACTTCAGTTTTTTTGTAAAGCAAGTGTCTGATTCAAAGTTGCCCAAGCATTCATACTGAATGAGCTCAAAATAAATAAATAAATAAATAAAAGAGAAACAAAACTAGCTCAAATACATGGCCATTTATACCACTGGATCAGAGCCAGGGCTTAACTTGTCACACTCCCTAGAAGACACTTTTGTTTTAGAGATTCTGGCTGATTTAGTTTTCTGATAAATTGGGATTGAGTTTAGTATTCCCCCTTCCCATTTTCCTTCTTTGCCCCTATTCCCATATTTTAAATTTTCTTTC
This sequence comes from Talpa europaea, assembly GCF_964194135.1. Classification (NCBI taxonomy): domain Eukaryota; kingdom Metazoa; phylum Chordata; class Mammalia; order Eulipotyphla; family Talpidae; genus Talpa; species Talpa europaea. The sequence goes on from NC_140070.1 coordinate 65,240,100, forward strand.
TTATGAATATTTTCAATTCAACAATAAAAATGTAAGCTCAGAACAATAAAATGTAAGCTTTTACAATAAAAAATGTAAGCTCAGAACAGACTAGACCCCCCCTCACCCTTAACCCTGAGAGCTCAAATAAAAGTAGGACCCCAAACTCTTCTCTGTCTCTCCTCTCCTCTCCCTCCCTCTCCTTCTAATTCTCCTTTCCCATGACTTTAAAGTTACCCAGGTATGCTCTATAATGTCCCTGTCTTATAAGTACTAGATCACGATATTTTCAGTTTCTTGATGGTTATCGCTGAAGGGTATTTTTCCATCATAAGAACCCTAAACCTTAGTGCAGTCTTAATATGGCTGTCTTAATATTTACTTAATAAAAGGGGGAAATAATATGGAAAAGTCACCTGGGCTCAGGTGAATGTTCTCAGGTATTATTATTATTTTTTTAAAGATTTATTTATTTATACAAGCATAGGGTGCAGTCAGAAGCACCGGAGGGTGAGAGAATTCACCAGAGCCAGAGCGGGGAACAAAACAGGCAGACAGACGAAGTACACTGCTGAGGGGAGCAGCGGGCATGGCAGGAGAGGTCTGCGCACCATGTGGGACCCTCGCGGAGGCCAGGGATGGAACAGGTGCTACAAAGGCTTCATGCAGCTTCACAGCCCAGCGCTCAACCACTGCACCACTAGGGTAGGCCCTTGTTCTCAGGTATTATTAACACTAATGTTATTACTAGAGTCTACTAAAATTTGTGTTATCACTACTCAACAAATAACTTAAAATATGAATTGTCCATAGTGTACTTACAATCCACAAACCATCAAACTTAATCTGTTTATTGTAGAAATCTGCAATTTCATTTGCCCACCATTCTGCTGTAGAATTCTTAAAGAAATCTGGAAATGCTACATGAGCTCTTGAAGCCTGTTAAAACAAAACCCATAGCCACATGTAGAAAGTCATAACAGTGACTCTATATGCCTAAGTCAGACATTTATAGAACACAAGTTGCACACGAGTGATAGATTTCCTCCAACCACCTTACAGTGTTGAGGAGGAAAAGGATCGTGAAAAATCTATGAGGAGAGAAGAGAAAAACCTGAGAGTCTTAGGTGAATTCTAAATATTCAGTTCAAACCACACATATACATGTTTGGGGGGCTTTTTAGATTGAAAGGATATGTTTTTATTATCCATATCTTTAGAGTCCTGGAGGTTTGGGATCTTATTGGGAAGGCATTCCTTTGTTAACCAGTTTTTCTAGTGAACAACAAAAATATTTTACCAAGGTTTCTGCCCTTCCAGAACCAATAAATCCTTCACCACCATGACTATTTCTTTTTTCTCTTTTACATCAGCAAAAAAGTGATTTAATCCTTCCTTACTAAAAATAGCCCCACTTGCCAGTCTATAGGATAAATTCCAAGGTAGGAGTTTATGTGGTAGAAGAAGATTGACCTTCAACTGTTATAGTGTCAACTGAATACTTTACAATCACAGTTTAAACATATATAGTAAAACTTCAAGCAGACTTCTAAATAGACGGGATATGGAGGGACATTTTACACAGAGAAATACAGAGTAGAGAAGGATTTACAATACTCATGCATCATGGATAATTTTAGATTGAAAGGGAATTAAAATTATTGTTTTTCCCAAAATTGTATTAAACCCACTTGAATAATGGTCTATGTAGTTATATTAAGGAATATTTTCTATGCCAGGAATTGTCCTAGATCAATTATATACAATTATACACAACAAACTGGATAACTTAGATGATATGGTTAGATTCCTGGAAACATAAAACATAGTAAGAATAAATCATGAAGAATTAGAAAATCTGAATGGGCTGATTATTTCTATGATTAGATCACTAATCAAAACCTCACAAGAAAGAAAAAAATTCAGGAACTAATGATTTTGTTGATGATTGATATGAAACTTTTATGGGAGGATTCATATGAATCTTTCTGAAAAGCATCCCCCCAAAAAAAACTGAAAAGGAGAGATTATTTCCAAATTCACTTTGAGAGACTAGCATTGCCTGATACCAAAACCAAAGGTAGCAAAAGGAAAAAAAAAAACATAAAAAAATGTATTGTTTATGGATGTAAATGGAAACATTCTTAGCAAAAATTACCAGCAAACAATATTCGACAGTACATTAAATGCACCATGCAACTTAGCTGCATTTTTTTCCGTGATGCAAGAATTGTTCAATGTAAGAAAATCAATGTGATGTGTCATATAAACAGTTTGAAATATAAAAATTGCATTATAACTTCAACAGATGCAGAGAAATCATATACAAAATTCAAAACTTTCTTGATAAAAATTCTCAGCAATCTAGGAGTAGCTAGAATTGTCTCAAAAATAAAATAAAGACCATATATCAAAAGTCAGTAGTTAATGTTACAGTTAATCAGGAGCAAGGTGAGGATGCTCATACTTGCCACTTGTTTTCGTCAGTTTATTGGCAGTCATAGTAGAACAATCTGGCATACAAAGAAAAATAATCCATATAAAAGTGAAATAAAAATATCCCTGTTTGCAGATAATATCTTATGTGTAGAAAACCCTAAAAAATCTACAAAAAAAACAAGAACTTCATATTAGAACTAATAAATCTAGTAAAGTGGGAGGCAAAAAATCAACACATTAAAATGAATTCCATGTGTAGATACTAACAATGAACTATATGAAAGAAAAATGAGGAAAATAATCCCATTCAATAAACTTAAATAGTTAAAGGTTTATACACTGAAATGACAAAATATGCTAAATGATAGTTTAGAAGAAATGCACTAATAGAATCTCATGTCTATGAATTAGAAATTATGACATTGTTAAAATGTCCATACTACCCTAACCAGCTATAGACTCAAAATAATAAGTATTAATGCCAACTTTATAAAAATAGAAGAAAAATCCTGAAATTCATTTTGAACAACAGAGTTCCTGAATAACAAAAATAATCTTAGAAAAAAAGAATAAAACTGGAGGCATCACATTTCCTGATTTCAAAACATATCCCAAAGCTATAATTAAAACAGTGTTAATACTGTACAAAAATAGACATACAGATCAATGGTGCAGAATAAAGAGCCTGGAAATTATTCTATACATGTATAGTCAATTGCTGTTTGATAAGAACACTAAGAACATAAAATGGGGAAAAATAATCTCTTCCACAAATGGTGTTGAAAAAAATATAACCAACACTTAAGAATAAAATTGGACTTTCATTGTACATCACATATAAATATTAACATGAAATTGTAAGACTTAAATGTCACACCTGAAGCTACAAAAGTTAGAAGGAACTATAGGAGAAAATCATCATGGCATTTCTCTTGGCAATGCTTTATTGGATATCTCCCAAAAAAACATAGGCCAAAAAAAACTAAAAAACAGACAAGTGAGATCATAGCAAATTAAAAGTTTCTGCACAGCAAAGAAAACAGTCAACAGAGTGAAAAATCAGTCTATGGAACTGAACAATATATTTGTGCACTAGATAAATGGTTAATTACCAAATGCTATAAGTATTCTACAACTTGATAGAAGAAAAAAAAAAAGATCTGTAACTGACTTTAAAAATGTGTAAACATTTGAATGGCCTTTTCTTAAAAGAATGCATACAAATGAAAAGGTGCTCAAGTTCACTTATAATCAAGAAAATGCAAAATAAAAAAAAAACTAAGAAAACATTTTGATAGAATGGTTATTTTCAGAAAACAGAAGATAAATGTTGGTGAGGAAATGGAATAATTGGAATCCTTGCACAGTTTGCAAAACAGTGTGGCCATTAAAGATAACATTATGCAGATTCCTCAAATAATTAAAAATGAAACTACAATTTGCTCCACTAATCCCATTTGGACATTTATCCAAAAGACATAAAATTGAGATCTCAATAAAACACTTGAATTACATCATTTATTGTAATAGTCTCAAGAATGAACATTCAAAATAACCTAAATGGTCATTGATGGATGGATTGATAAAGAAATTGTGATGAACAAGTATGATGAAATAATATTCAGTCTTATGAGAGGAGAAAATCCTGTAATATGCAGCAACATGATAAAAGCTCAAGGGCATTCGATGAATTAAATAAGCTAGTCACAGAAGGAAAAATAAAAATATTATTAGGCGCATCTGAGGTATGTAAAAGAGTCAAATTTAAATGAGTAGAAATTAGGAAGGTGCCTGCCAGGGACTGAAGTCTGGGGCTATTAGGGAGTTACAATTCTATAGGTATAAAGTTACAACTACATAAAATAAATAAATTCTAGTGACCTGGGCAACCTTGTTCTGAGTGTCAAGGAAGTTGTGTTGCAAACTTAAAAATTTAAGACAGCAAATGTCATGCTATTGATTCTTACCACAATAAAGTAAAATTTAAAAAGTGTTTTTATTAAACATAATTTTTTGAAAAATTACTTCATAGTGTGACACAAGTTGTTATTTAAGAATAGTTAGACACATTTTACTTAAATCAAAGCAAACAACCAGTCAAAAATGGGTAGAGGAGCTAAAAAGCCACTTCTCCAAAGAAGAAATGCAAATGACTAATAAGTATATTAAAAATGCTCACCATCACTTATAATCAGGGAAAAGCAAATCAAAATAATAATGAGATATCACCTCACACAGGTGAGAATGGACCACATTTAAAAAAAAATACTGGCAATTACAAATGCAGGTGAGGATGTGGAGAAAAAGGAAAACTCTACACTGCTGATAGGAATAAAACCGAGTACAGCCACTATAGAAAGCTATATGGAGGATCCTCAAAACAGTAAAAATGGATCTACATAGGATTCAGAGATTCCACTCCTGGGAATATATCCCAAAGACACAAAATAAATATTTTAAAGGAAAAGTTGGAACTCTTAAGGTTATTGCAAGCACTATCTACAAGAGCTAAGATATGGAAACAACCCAAATGCCCCCAAGCAGAGTAATGGATTCAAGAAATTGTAGTATATAGACAATGGAATACTACTCAGTGATCAAAAAAAGGTACATTTGTGCCATTTGTGGCAACAGGTTTGGAGCTGGAAGGGATTAGGCTAGGCAAAATAAGCCAGAAGGATAAGAAAAATACTGGATGGTCTCACTCATATGGGGAGTGAAATCAATCAAAGGATTAGGAAAAAGACAAAACTTGCAGGCAAACCACATATCTGAACCATACACCTGGGGAGGAGGAGGGAGAGGGTCAAAACAGGGTGGGAAGAACACAAAGGTCTATGGTGATGGTTTTCAGGTGTTATAGTGGATGGAGATTTAAATGGATTACACCCGAGGGCAGAAATCAACTACTGAAAAAAAAAATGAACAACAACATAAGAAAATTTAAAAAGATAAATAGATATGATATGGGGAATTAGACAACTACTCATCCACATTTTAAGGAAAATATTCAACTTAAATAATTGATCATCATGATCATAAAATCCAAGTGTGTATTTCTTTTAGATATTTAATCAATATAAAACTTACATTAACAGCTTCATCTTCACTTAGACTTTCATCAATTGTTACATTGGGCAAATCTGGCCAAACCTATAAGAAATAATAAAAGGGAAAGCAGTTCAAAATAAATTTAGTATGATATCACTGTGCTTAAATAAAATATTATAGAGTTTTGAAGGCATACTGACTCATGATTCCTGGATTAGTAATTCCTTTAGTTCCATTTTTCAGTTTGGTATATATATATATATATATATATATATATATATATATTTCAAACTATTGCTATTATACATAGTAATCTCCTATTTAAAATATGAATACAAACCTTTCTATAAATAGTGATTTTGAAAGCAATAGCAATAACCAAAATATATGAACAATAAATAATATTAAATTCATTTATTGTATTTATTTAAATGTGATATATTAAATGTGATATATTTTTAGAGTGACTCCAGGATTTAAACATCTATATTTAAAATGTCCAAAAATCTGAGTTAGATGATGTCATGCTAAGTAAGGCAAATAACCTCTTGGTTTCCACAGCTAGGTCTAAAACATTTTCTCCCCTGTTCCCCAACTCGATCCATGCCTCTCTACCAACCAAAGATTCCCTCTAACCAAATGACAAACATTCAGGATGAAGCCCATTTATCATGCTGACATAGTAGAAGAATTGATGCTATTTTATAGAAATCAGAATGCCCCATATAAAAATGTAAATAAACACCAAAGGACTAATTACACACCAAGATTTACTTGTCAATAGTAAAGTTGTAAAGGAACAAAGCAGAGAAAGAAATGACAAAAACATGGAAAGAGACAATCGAAAGAAAAAATGTTTTCTTTTTTATTATTATTATTATTTATTTATTTATACAAGCACTGGGTATAGTCAGAAGCGCGGGAGGGTGAGAGAATTCACCAGAGCCAGAGCGGGGAGCAGAGCAGGCAGAAGGGCCGAAGTACACTGCTGAGGGGAGCAGCGGGCGGCAGGAGAGGTCTGCAGCACCATGTGGGACCCTCCTCAGGTGGCCGGAAAGCAGCTGGGGATCGAACCGAATGGCGCTGCAGAGGCTGCGCGCAGCCTCGCAGCCCAGAGCTCAACCGCTGCACCACCAGGGGAGGCCCAAGAAAAAATGTTTTCATAGTTAATATGCCATACCCTATACTTTAATTTCGCTTAAAACAATGTATTTCACTATTTTTAGGATAGGATTTTTTCTATTTTATGCTGACACTTTCTTGAAGGTAATTTCAGACTTGCAAACGCTGTAAAATTATGTCCATAGTTTTTCTAAACTCTTTTTTTCTTTTTATAAAGATTTATTTATTTTTATACAAAAGCTGGGCACAGGCCAGAGGCACGGGAAGGTGAGAGGACTCACCAGAGACAGAGCAGGGAGCAGAACAGGCAGATGGACTGAAATACACTGCTTGGGGGAGAAGCGGGCGCAACAGGAGAGGTCTGCGACACCATGTAGGATTCTCACGGCCAGCCGGGATCCAACCCGCACTACAGAGGCTGCGGACAGCTTAATAGTGTGGCGTTTAACCCGCTACGCCACCAGGGAGGCCCCCTTTTTTTAATATATATATTTATTATAAAAAATATATATATATTTATTTATTTACGCAAGCACTGGGTAGAGTCAGAAGCACGGGAAGGTCGGAGAATTCACCAGCACCAAAGCGGGGAGCAGAACAGACAACATGACAAAATACACTGCTGAGGGGAGCAGGGGGGCACGGCAGGAGAGGTCTGCACTCCATGTGGGACCCTTGCTGGTGGCCAGGGATGGAACAGGCACTGCAGAAGCTGCAGGAAGATTCACAGCCCAGCGCTCAACCGCTGCACCACCAGGGGAGGCATGTCTTCTAATGTTGAAATATGCATGTCTTTATGCATGTCTTCTAATGTTGAAATATTTGTAACCATTGTAAAATTATCAAAACCAACAAATTAGTATGGATGCAATGCCTTTAACTAATTCATAGCCCATGTTTGAATTGTATAATTTTAATCGTCAATGTCATTTTTCAGTCCATGATACAAAAAGGATGCAACACTGCATTTAATTATATCTCCCAATATGTGCTGCTGTTATTGTTTTTATTCCAGTTGTGACTATTTGATATTATTTCTGAACATTTATATGTAAGCAAAATCAGGATATTTTGTATGCCCAGGTAGGTATGATTAATATTGTTTAAATAAAATACAGAGAATTATATTACATGTTCAGGTAAAAATGTAAGAATAACTCTAAAAACAGCATTATATTAATGAAATGTTTTTATTTTATTTTTTAAATTATTTTATTTTATATAATTCTTACATCATTTTTTCATTTTTGCACAATGTATGCATTTTCATTTTGGTTATATTCCCCATACAATTGCAACCCCCTTATTATGACCCTAGTCCTTCCTCTCTCCTTCCCTCCACCCACCCCATAGTGTGTCTCTGGTTTATAATTGCTTGTTGATTTTAATTTTTACTTTGTATTAATTAGTCTTTTTCCTGGTCCCTTATTTAGGTTTTCTATATTCCTGCTATAAGTGAGACCATCCAGGTATTTTTCTTTTTCTTTCTGACTTATTTTGCTGAGCATGATCCCATCTAGCTCCATCCATGTTGCTGCAAACTGCCAGCTTCCATATGATCCAGCAATTCCACTCCTAGGTATTTACCCAAAGGACACAGAAACATCAATTCCAAACAACACCTGCACCCCCATGTTTATAGCAGCACTGTTTACAATAGCTAAGCTTTGGAAACAACCCAAATGCCCAAAAATAGATGACTGGATCAAGAAGATGTGGTACATATACACAACGGAATATTACTCAGCAATCAAAATGAAATGTTTTTAGAAGTGTATTTAAGTGGTGCTTGCAGTATAGAATACTGAGTAGCCATCTTACCAGTGGTATATTGATATTAAAAGGTAAGTGCTTGATTTTGATTTCCACTTTATTATAATCAGTCTTTTTCCTGGTCCCTTATTTAGGTTTTGTAAATTCCTGCTATGAATGAGACCATCTGGTATATTTTTTTTTTTCTGTCTTATTTTAACACACTACAGTGGCGGGGGAGGAATTAGGATCAAAACAAGGGGTTATGGGAATTGTTTGGGCACTATAACCAAGATGAAAATGCATACATTGTGCAAAATGAAAAAAAGATGTAAAAAATACATAAAATTAAAAAATAATAAAGCAATTAAAAAACGTAGGAGGTTCCAATACATACAATAAAAAACCATTTAAAAATAAAACAAACTATTTGAACATATGACTTGTACATAATATTTTTGTGTTTTCCATAATTTGGATTTAACTTGGAGAGTACATATTTTATTTAATAGCTTAGAATCACAACATTTCTTTATAGTAAACCTCTCCCTCTTATTGTGTTTTAACAGCTTTAAGTTAATGGGAAATTTCAATAAAATAGATTTTTTTGACTTATTTTATTTCAAGATATAAACTTAGTACCTTTCCCCAACAAATATCACTATTAGGCCATTTGACAAAGACATCTTTCTCCAGTCCTTTTTCAAATGCAGAATAAGTCTCTGTTTCATTTCCTGAAATTGCTGGATCCTGAAAGTAAAAGGAAATCCAAACTTGGTAACTATGGAATGAAAGTATAGTTACATTGGTTTTTGTTACAAAACATAATATATTTTTATTATTGCATTAGCATTAAATTATGTCCTCATATGGGTTGACAAATGGACTTTTAATATCAATCAGTGTTCTGGCTATACTGATCTCCAAATTCCTTAAAGAAAGCTCACCTTTGATCCCAGTTCTATACTTAGTTCTATAAGGATATACATAAGTATAAAATTACACTGGTGGCAGTCCACATAAAGTGAATTAATAAAGAAAGTTTAGATTTGGATGTAGAATTCAAAATTATATATTGATTATTTTGAAATACTTTCTTCCCATTATTCTAAGAAAGAAAACTCAATAAAATCAAGACAATAAGGTCCAGATAAAATATAAAATATAAACACCAACCAGGATAATAATGTATTTCATTCCTTCATTTCTTATTTTGTCAACAAACTGAGGAAGGTCATGGAAACTTTCACCAATTGTAAAGTCTAGTTGCCTTTCCATGTGATCAATATCTGTGTATTGAACATCCTGAAAGATGACAATTATACTGAAGTAAGAATAGTGAAGTAAGCAGCAAAAGTAACTGCATCACATCCTATCACACTTATAAACTCATCACAAAATGAACATTTTAATGTATTTCCTTTGATCTAAAGAGAATTAAATATTGTAATGTTCAATCAATGAAAGTATTAAGAAAAAAGTATAAAATATTCCAAGAGGAAATTCATAAAATAATTCATTTGTTAATAATGGAATTCAGGTTTAGTAGTAACAATGCTTCAAAATCAGCTTTTAAAAGGCAATTCTGAAAGAAACTGGGATACACAGAAGGAAATGATATATGGCGTTTGGAAATATGTTAAATAGCAATTTGGAATTTTGAGCATTATATACAAACATTAGTATTACTCTCTCTTTAAGAACTATAAAGCAGATATGTCGTAATTTCAAATAATTCTTCTGACAAAGAGGGAAAAGTATTACTAACAAATTCATCAATTATTGTAAGATTCTTCATACATTGTCCAGCAAAGTCAATTATTTTAGAATAATACTTAAGCTTATGTAAGCAAGATATTGTTTATAGATAATTATATACAAATATACTTGAAGGGATAGATGTTGAAATTTATCATGAAATCTGTTATTTAGGCCTAAATAACAAATTTGTTGTTTTCTGTTAATAGATATAAGCTAAAACTATTATTCAAAGATATGCAAATATATACCTTATATATTGCATACAATAATGTAAAACTCCCATTCATAAACGTTCACTTCCATATTCCTGTATCATCAATATATACAATTATGTTTCTCATAATAATGCATTCAGAATCCATACATTGATTCCTTCAGTATGTGCTAATGTCTTATAAAGTGGTCCTAATTCTTAGAAAGAGTTCTTACCCACCAAAATTTTTGAAAATCAGTGCTAATGACCAGAAGTATCCCCGAGACTCCTTAACTTTGTTAAAAAATAAAATTTCAAGAAAATAATTTTTTTTTCTGAATGCTCAGGAATATTTAATGTTTCATTCATTGAGGACAGAGTATTCTGCAAACCCTGTAAGTGTGCATTCTAACATTAACATTATTCCAGGACAAAAATTTATGTGTTTACTTTAAGTCCTTTTTTCTATAATTTGTCATGGGAAATAGATTTCTGTTTGCTCTTAGTATAATGTAATGAGATGGGTCTGAATGCCTATACAATCCAAATTTTCTGAGAGAGAAGTGTGTGTATATGTGTGTGTGTGTGTGTGTGTGTGTATGTATGTATAGTGACTTGTTTAGTAAAACTCAGGCTCATGGAACGGAAGAGAAAAAAAGAAAATAAATGATAGTCCTTTTCCTTCATCTAGCTAGAAAGACACTAGGTAAAAGTCTTATATACATGTTATTAGTTCCTATTTAAAAATCTAAGCATTGATTATTACCAAATACTTAATTTTAATGCATGTATGGTTAACTATTAAAATTTGCCCTATAGGTGCCATATTTAACATTGTCTTAAAAATTGATATACATACATAAGGGATCTGAGCAGCCACCATTTCATCATATAGTTGCTGAATCTCTGAAGTATTTCTGTACCCATAACGGCATAATTGGAATCCCAAAGCCCAATATGGTGGCATTACTGGTCGGCCAATTACCTTTAGAAATAAAATAATTGTAATTTGTACAGTAAAATCATTATATTATAAAAATATTTTTCTTATTTTTTTGAAATGTGGAATCATACTTCATGATATTGTTTTGTTACAACTTCTGGAGTTGGGCCCAAAAACATATAAAAGTCCAAGATTCCTCCAATTGTTCGGTAAGTTAGAGCGGGAGTTGGCTGAAATGTAACATCTGGGAATTCAAAATATAAATACATGTTTATTTCTGCACAAAATAATAATTTACAAAAAAGTGCCAAAAAATATGAGAAATTGCACAAATGATTGTTTTACCCATTGCATTGCTGTTTAGTAAGAAAACTCCGTGAGCATGGCTGTCATCTTCCAAAGACATGTAATAGGGATGAAATCCGTAGGAATTAAATTTATACTAAAATTAAAAAAAATAATAAAGAATATATATTTGAATAAAAATGACACCTCAAATTATCAATGTGATATTTAAATTCATAGACTTGAACCTGGGAATATAAATGTTCCTCCTTTGCACACATGAAATACACTTGAATTTAAACACGTTTCTCTTAGAAATAAATTTCATTTGTTTGAATTGTTACTCCTCTAGGATATGCAGAAGAATATACCAGTGTGTAATACACAAATACCTCCACATTAACTGTTGCCAAAAAAAAAAACAAAACTCATATATTGTTATTAGAGTAGTTGTATTTCTTTATATTAGTATTTATTTATAAATTTGTACTTTTTTAAATAAAATCCCTAGAAATAATGAAATCCAAAATTGTTAAGTGTGTAATATATCTTAAATTCATGTAATTTATATGTTAAACGGTAATTTCTTAAGGGTTTAATAGTTTATATGTGTAAAATATTTCATTTCATTTTCAGCTAGATCTGTTTATTTTTTAAAAGAGAAAACCTAAATTTATGTTCATGAAGCCATTTGCCAAAGCCCAAATCCTAAGAAGTCATGATTTCTAATCAAATTAAGCCCAGTAATTGAAATGTCACATATTGAGAAATTTATATTTACTCAACAATTCAAATGTTAATGTTGAAAGTTTTTACAGAAGTTTTGGGAAAACATTATTTTAAGTGATTATAAATGAAAATCAGTCCTCAAAAACTGCACTTAACTTTTGTGACACAAGTAAAATTTTTTTGAATACCTAACAAATGTTTTATATATATATATATATATATATATATATATATATATACACACAAAGGGTACTATTCAGCTATAGTACTATAATAGGAACTATTGTTATGTGACAACATGGATGGAACTGGGATCATGCTAAATGAAAGAAGACAGACAGAGAAAGATAAATACTGGATGGTTTCATTCAATGTAATACAGGAGAATCAAAATAAAGGACCAAACAAAACAAACTGGAAATGAACCCTAGATATCAGACTAAAGTTGAGGGTACCAGAGAGGGAGAAGGAAAGTAGAAAGCAAAGATTAGTTGACCCAACACTAATGATAACGGACTGATCACAAAAATCTGCAAAGAGCTGATGAGACTCAACAACAACAAAGAAAATAACCCAGTCAAAAAATGGGCAGAAGAGCTAAAAAAGAAACTTCTCTGAAGACGAAATGCAAATGGCCAACAGGCATATGAAAAAATGTTCAACATCACTTGTCATCAGGGAAATGCAAATCAAAACTACCATGAGATACCATCTTACACCAGTGATAATGGCACATATTAAAAAAAACTAGCAACAACAAATGTTGGCAAGGTTGTGGAGAAAAAGGAACTCTCCTGCACTGTTGGTGGGAGTGCAAACTGGTCCAACCACTATGGAGAGCTGTGTGGAGATTTCTTGACCTGCTAAACATAGAGCTTCCATATGATCCAGCAATTCCACTCCTAGGTATTTACCCAAAGGACACAGAAACATCAATTCCAAAGAGCACCTGCACACCTATGTTTATAGCAGCACTATTTACAATTAGCTAAGCTTTGGAAACAGCCCAAATGCCCAAAAATAGATGACTGGATCAAGAAGATGTGGTATATATATACCATGGAATATTACTCAGCATTCAAAAAAGATAAACACATGCAATTTGCAGCAACATGGATGGCACTGGAAGGGATCATGCTCAGTGAAATAAGCCAAAAAGAAAAAGAAAAATACCGGATGGCCTCACTCATAGCAGGAATCTAGAAAACTTAAATAAGGGACTAGGAAAATGAATAACTATAAGAAAGTGAAAATCAAAATCAACAAAAAACTATGAACCAGAGACACTTTTTGGGGGGTGGGGGGCGGGAGGGGAGGGATTGGGGTCAGGTCAGAATGGGGGGGTTGCAATTGTATGGGGAATATAAAAATAAAATTTATTATAAAAAAATAGAAAGTAGAAAGCAAAGGAGGGGTGATTATGGACAATGGTGGAGAACTATGGGTACCTTTGTGATGATTATGGTGTAGTGATATAAATCTGAAGAACTGTGAACCTACATTCCTAGAACATATGCAGTGTTGTCAACCAATATTACCTCAATTTAAAAATAATGGTTGCGGGCCTCCCCGGTGGCGCAGCGGTTGAGCGCTGGGTTGTGAAACTGCGCACGGCCTCTGCGGCGCCGGTTCGATCCCCGGCTGCTCCCCGGCCACCGGAGGAGGGTCCCACATGGCGCGCAGACCTCTCCTGCCGCCCGCTGCTCCCCTCAGCAGTGTACTTCGGTCCTTCTGCCTGCTCTGCTCCCCGCTCTGGCTCTGGTGAATTCTCTCACCCTCCCGTGCTTCTGACTGTACCCAGTGCATGTATAAACAAAACAAACAAACCAGCAAACAAATAAATAAAGCATGCCTCTATTAAAAAAAAATAAAGTTAAAAATAATGGTTGCAATAGTATACACGTTTGTAGTCCCATATTGAATATATCCTTTAAGTATAATTCTATTGTGAAAAATGGAAATGAGCTAATGTTTTCATCAAAATGTATTTTTGTGTTATGTTTGGAATAATTATATTTAATATAATTTCATGGAATATGTCAATTAATAAAACACTGGGAAAAGTAATATGAGCACATGCAAACATTTTATAAAGATGTAACTTGTGGTATTACCTCATAAAAAGTATAACTATAGCTGTGGATTAAAAAGAATTAAAAAATAGAAAAACATTTCAATGCAAATTTCTGTCAGTTATTTTCTAGAAGTAGCCAGTACGCATGGATTTGGCAGAGGATACTTTATCTAAATATTCTTTCTATGCAGTTGAGAAGGCTAAAAAGTTAGGTCACAACCACACTTTTCACTGTAAATGATGTTATCCATTCACTCCTTCATTTTCACTTGTAATTTAACATGATTTTTTCTTTCTATTTTTTTTCTTTGTTGAGAAAGTCACTAGTCTCTTTCTTATCACTTTAGTATTGAAAAACATGCCTACAAAGAGTAGCTTGAATCTTAATCATGGTATTAGTTTCCTCATCCATTAGTCAAATATTGTACCTACACCAGGGGGTTGATCTCTTGTGAACATTCCCCAAGTATGCCAGTTCATATTTCTCTTAAATGCTGTGTGTTCCACTTCCCCAAAACCATATAAATAGCTTGATGGCAGACGAGTAGATATTTGAATGAACTGGTCATTAAAAGTAAATCCAGGTAAGCATGAATCCCAACTGAAAATAAAAGAAAACAATTGTATTCATTAAACATATTCAAAGTAGTATCACAATAATAGTGGTAATTCTTGCTTGGGTATATAAAAAATCAGTATTTTTTTCTTCATGGACCTTACTGTACCCAAATACCAAATAGAAATATATAATTATTATGACATTTTTCTTTTGTCTACATTAAGGAATATGTAAAATAAGCTTCCAATTTTCTCCCTATTAAATGTGCAATTATAATATAATTAGCATAATTACATGTTAATATTTAGATATCCATTGCTTTATAATAAAATTAATATGGTGTTTTATATAATATTTGACCTAAGAGCAAAGTATGTTCTAGAAATGGAAATTCCTCTGGTTTCCTTTCCCCTGAGTTTAGTCACAGTGAATTTTTTCTATGTATAGAATAAAATACATCAGTATTAAAATAAATTAAAATGCATATTTAATATTATAATTGCAAACTCTTCTAAAATTATTACTCCCATGTTTTCTTCTTTTATTCTGTATTGATGATAAAAAAGTATTCATGAAGAATCCAGAAAAAGCATTTTCCAGAGATTGTATTTTTTCTAGTCATGTGTAAGAACATAACAAAGGAGAAGAAATTAAAATATTATTTACAAGAATATGGGACATTGGAAATTTTTATACTAATAATTTTGGAAAACTACTTAACCAGAGATAATGCTTCCCAAACAATGATAAATAATGCCTTTGCACCAGTAATTCTTTTTTTTTTTAAGATTTATTTATTTATTTATATAAGCACTGGGTACAGTCAGAAGCACAGGAGGGTGAGAGAATTCACCAGAGCCAGAGTGGGGAGCAGAACAGGCAGACAGATGAAGTACACTGCTGAGGGGAGCGGCGGGCACGGCAGGAGAGGTCTGCGCACCATGTGGGACCCTTGCCCTGCGGCCGGGGATGGAACAGGCGCTGCAGAGGCTACGGGTAGCTTCACAGCCCAGTGCTCAAGAGCTGTTCCACCTGGGAGGCCCCTGCACCAGTAATTCTTAAAAATTAATTTACCTTCTCATACTTTGGAACAAAATATATTGTAGCAACAATACTTCTAAAAGAATACAAACCCACTTTTATTGTTATTTACATCACTCCTGACCAGCCTGAAAATATGTCTTCTGAAGGACAGATAGCATAAAAAACAAATTATATAAAAATTTACTAAAATAAAGATAATTTTACTAGTTTTCTTTATAACTTGATAATATATCTAGATTTAAGTATTGTAATGTCTTTTACAATAGCAAGCACAGACAAGTATTAACTCTGTCAGCTATCAGAACCAATGAACTCCATTTTCAACACCATTAATAAAATATTTACCTTCAATTTACAATTATTTATTTATGCCAACACTCTCCATGCATTTTAAAAGAGTGTTTGGATTCTCAACTGATTATATGAATGAGTCTAAAATTTGATAATCTAATTACATTCAAAGTATAAAAGAAAGTTAAGTCTAACCATTAATGATAATACCATAGCTTGTTTAATTTATAAAATGTTAAAATATACCAAGTAATTTAATACAAGTGATACTATTTTTTTTTACATGATACTATTTTTAGAGTGATGATATAGCATAGTGTATATAGCACAATATAGCATACTGGATGATGTGAAAGTAATCATCTTATTTTTCCATCACAAACTAAAATTAAATTTTCCTTTATATCAAATAATTCAATCACTTACATAACTCTCCCTGTGCTTCTTCGTCGAATCTGAATGCCAAAAGGATTTTCCTTGATTTCAGCATCATAAAGTCTATTCTCATGAGTACTAGTTGGTGTAGTTGGAATGTCTAATGGTACTGGAACTTCATATCTCTTTTTGTGAGGATCATAAATCTATTGTAGAGACATATTAAAAATAGATTTGTTCTTATTGATATCATTAGACATAACTTCAAATAATTAAAATAATGGTTCAAATAATATTTGAGCTCTTGTTAATATAATTGCTAATTTGTGCGTTCCATATTGCATTTTATTTTATTTTATTTTTTTTTTAAAGATTTATTTTATTTATTTATACAAGCACTGGGTACAGTCAGAAGCACGGGAGGGTGAGAGAATTCACCAGAGCCAGAGCGGGGAGCAGAGCAGGCAGAAGGACCGAAGTACACTGCTGAGGGGAGCAGCGGGCGGCAGGAGAGGTCTGCGCGCCATGTGGGACCCTCCTCCGGTGGCCGGGGAGCAGCCAGGGATCGAACTGGCGCCGCAAAGGCAGCGGGCAGCTTCGCAACCCAGCGTTCAACCGCTGCGCCACCGGGGAGGCCCTTGCATTTTATTTTTTAAAATGTTTTATAATTGGTTTTTCCATACAGTAAGAAATATTCAAAGACAAAACATTTAGAGCTAGATATTTTTTCTTGTTGATTTAAAAACGCTGTTTAGCATCTCATATGGTTAAACATAGTAGTTGGCCAATAGTTTTTTATCATGTGATCCTTTAATGAATAATGCTAACTTACGCTTATTCATGCTTTTCCTCGGTACATTTCTTGAAGTTAGAGTTTTAGTTTACCTTATACTAACTTTGATCAAGTCCTTGATATTTATTGCTAAACCACCATCCAGAATTAGTGTGCAAATTAATATTCTCTAAAGTATGAACATTAATATCAATTCATGTTAAATTAAGAGCATTTATTTTGAAAATCATCATGTAATTCTTTGCTGATGAAGATGAACATATTTCTATATGATTATTCAACATTTAGGTTTCCTATTTTAAAATGTATTTTTAATTGAGATACTATTTGGATACCCTAATGTTTCCATTTATTTTTCTTTGAATGCCTATTTAGCTACGTAGGGATTATTTTTAATGCATTTCTTGATTTATGCAGTTTTTTGCTTTCTAAATTTTATAGTGTTTTTATAGTGCTTTGTGTGTTTAGTTAGCCACATAGAAAAATAACATGTAGAGTGACTTTATTCTAGATTATGATTCTTTGGCTATAATCCATGATGCCACTGTGCTACACTCTTTCAATAGAATTACTTCCAGGTAATTCTAGCTGCAATTCTATCTGTATTTTTTTTATCACATTTTTTTTTAAAGTTTAATCAATGCTATTGTCATATGCTTATTTCTCCATATGAATTTATTGGTAATTTTATTTTCTAAACAAAAATAGTCCATGAGATTCTAGCAAGTTACTTTAAAAGCACCAATTGAAAACAAAACAGTGAAAAGAATGTGGGAGATATGCTATAACTTAATAAGAGATAGTTAAATAAATGAATGTATGTGAAAAGTTCATCCAGCTATATATTTATGATATGAACATTTTTACTATATGTTATTATGGCTCAAGAAATTAGTGAGAAAGAAAATAAAATGAATTTCATTAAAAAAACACTTAGGGCTTTTTTACCACTTATTTAATATCTATCAACACTATTTGATAGTTTTTTAAGACACTAGATTTGTACATATAAATTTTTACATTAAGATTGTGTTTGTTTTTTCATATGCATTTGTTAATGGAATTTACCGTTACTTTAGCTCCTAAAGGTAAGTAATTTCTAATAGCTTATTTTATATGTTCTCTTAGAGTTCTTCAGTAAAGAAAAAATAAATTAGTGTCAAAAAAGACTCTATTATTTATTTTGTAAATCTTATTTCATTGGCCAGGAAACATTAGATCAATTATAAAAAATAATGGAAATAGTCAACAATCTGTTTTTTTTTCTGTTTGATTACTTTAGTGAGACTTCTAATAATGCCCAATTCTATATAACTACCATATGTTTAATTATTTATAAAATTATCTAAAATGGGCACTTAGCTATGGGTTGTACAGAAAAAAAAGAGAAGCACAATGCCATCAAACCCATTAACAGCACAATATTACACTAAAATTTCAGCACCTAATTTATTAAAAATATCTTGAAAAATGATGAATCACACATTAAAATGGTTTATATTAAACATACCTTAAACTGCAGCATATCATTTTTGTGATATTTCACTTCCACACGAAGAGTTGAAATGGGTTCAGAAGGTAGCTTTATTCGAGCACTTCTAGTATTCAATTGAAGCTCAGCTGTTATACCCATTGATGTATAATGGCTTGAACTGACTAAATAAGAGTTGACTTTTGAAGGAAAGTAACATGCTGGTACACCAGAGTAAGGAGTAGTCTAAAAACACAATATATACTCATTGTCAGAAATTATAAGAATTTTAATATTTAACCTTTTTTTAAAATATTAAGGTACCTTTAATCACACCTTGCATGATTTACAAAGTTTTATGGTATAATATGAAAATTAAATTATCATAACACAAAATATCTATAGTGCAATCTGAGATATCAGGTACTAACAAATGAAACAGTATATTCATACACTGATACTAAATATAGAGCAGTAAAGAAGAAGTATCAAATGTCATAACTTTCAGAAAATATTGAATTACTATTGTTTTACAGCCTTGTTAGTGTATTGACAGTTCAGGATTTCCCCCCTCACATGTAGTCACTGTGGCACTTCTATCACTGAAACATCCATAGTTCCTCACCATAGCCCATTGTGCTCTCCTAACCCACATCTGAAAGCCACAGATCTATGGTCAGGTTTTAAAATTTGGTTTTAACATTTGTCATTCATTGTTTGACTCTAGTTTTCCTATATTCTGCATATAAGTGACATCAGCAGTATTTATCTTTCTTCTGATTTTATTTTGCTTGGCATGATCCCTTTGATCTAACTTAAAAATAGAATGACTTTGTTGTCTTTGTAAATATTAACTGTATTACTCATAAATTTTGATCTCATGGTTGGTCTTATTCTTCATATTGCCTATTGTCTTTTGAGTATAAATTGATTTTACATCACTTTTCGAAAGGACAGTGCTTAAATTTCTGTTCTTTTATTTACAATGAAATTATATCATGCTGGTATTTCATGACTAGTTCTTTTTTTAAAAAAAGATTTAGTTATTTATACAAGAACTGGGGTATAGGCCAGATGTGCAGTGGGGTGAGAGGATTAACCAGATACAGAGCGGGAACAGAACAGACTGACAAAATACACTGTTGAGGAGAGCAGCAGGTGAGACAGGAGAGGTCTGTCTCACCATGTGAGCATCTCCGCTGTTGGCAGGGATCCAACCCACACTGCAGAGGCTGTGGACAGTTTCACAGCACTGCACTCAACCACCTGCGCCAACCAGGAGGCCCACATGATTAGTTCTTATCCTATTCAATTATATGCTGCCCAAGATTTAAAATAAGACTGGCTACAAATGATCAGAACTGACTAGTTTATACAGGGGAAGAACTTTGAATCTGAGAAAACAATGATACACTCTGGCATTCAGGGCTAGTTACCTTATCAGAATCCATACTTTAAAATGTTATTATGTTACTAAATAATTATATTTTTGCTCCTGAAGAGCAATGTGTTCATTTACATTTCCTAGTCTCTTATTTTCTTTTGAGGAAGTTGTAGAGTGACTCTCTTTAAAAGAATAAGATGTAAGTTGATTGAATTAGGGTGTCCTTTTCCTTTCTACCTTCTATACATAAAATCATATATAATGGCAAAAGGAAATATATGCATACCCTACATCACTATTTTAATGGATTTCTGAAGGATGGCATCTTGTAATTCTCATTTTCTTGACCTAAGACTCTATGAGATGTTAAAATACTAGTATTTCTGGGAAAAGTAAGCTTTCATATTAAATATTAAAATTTACTTGTAATTTACTACCCATCCTTTAGATTAGTTTTTATAATGGAAGAGAGTACAATGAAGGATGCATATCAATTTTAATGAAAAGAGGCAACTTAAGGAAAAGTTATTGAAAATATAAAAAACACTTTGGTATTTAGCTCTTATTTCAGAACATTTTCTCTTTCTCATTTAGTTTGTTCATTTCCTCTGTAAGCTTTCCTAATGATAAAGATTATGTTGCTAAAACAAGCAATGTAAAGAAATGGGGACAACGTCTCTGGATTTAATGATTCCATTTATTTCCCATAGAAATGTAGACATATCTGAGCTGTTGGCTTGAATCTTGATTTTCCTCAGTGGTACAGTATATATATATGCCATTTTATGTTTATATAACGTAAATTATTTTTCAGACAAAGCCCAGTATGGTACTGCTAAAACAAATCTGTCATCCATACCCTCATCATTCTGTTGAAAGAATGACTAATAACTGGTCACAGATTATTGCATCTTAGTAGAACAAACAAAAGCCATTGATTGATTTTGGAAGTTTCAATAACTTGAGGCAATGTATAAAAGAAACCTTGGCAAAACACTTCACAACATATACTTTAAAAACATATTTCCAGGGTCTCCCTGGTGGCACAAGGGGTTAAGTCTTAGCATTATGAAGCTATCCACAGCCACTACAGCACAAGTTCGATCACTGGCCAGGAAGCAAACCCACATGGTGCAGCAGACATCTTCTGTCTTGCCCTTGCTTCCCTCAGCAGTATATTTCAGTCAATCCATCTGTTCTGTTCCCTGCCTCTTACCCCCTGCACCTCTGGTCTGTACCCCAGTCTTGTATGCATAACTAAATCTTTAAAAATATATATTAGTGGATTAATATCCAGCAGCAAGGAGAACACAAACAAAGAGGACTACATAAGACTAAAAAACATCTACACAAAGAAAGAAACTGCAACCAAATCAAAAAGACACCCCACTGAGTTAGAAAAAAATGTGTCCACCATACATTCAACAATGGGATGATATCAAAGATTTATAAATAACTTATACTCCTCAACATAAAGAAAACAAATAACCCAATTACAATTTTCCAGAAGAACTAGACACTTCGCTAAAATACAGATAAAATGGCCAAGAGATACATGAAAAAAAAAAATCCATCAACACTTATCAGAGCAATGCACATCAAAATATACATATATGTAAGTATGTGTATACATATACATGTGGGTATGTGTGTATATATGGAGAATTAAATAGAGTGTAGAAATATATGTGTGTATATGTACATATAGATAGATACAGATATAGATATAGATATAGATATATATAGATATATATATAAAAGAAATTGTACTCAGAGATCAAAAAAGATAAAGTGTTGCCACTGAAGGCAAAGTGAATAGAGCTGGAAGGCATTATAAGTGAATTAAGTCAGAAGGAAAAATACAAATACCAGATGAGATGGTGTCACAATGGTATATGAAAAACAAAACAAAGCGTCAGATAAAATCAAACTAAAAGTAACCCTGAAAACTGATAGTAGAATGGGGTCTACTAGACAGGAAAGGAAGGGAGAACAAAGAGAGGGCGCTCAAGTATCTATGGTGGTGGACTATAGGTTCTTTGGTGATGGGTGTGCTATGGTAATAAGGACTGAAGAGAGGACTCCTGCACATCTATAATAGAAGCAATGTGCAAACCAATATGAAACTAATAAAATATTATTAATAAAATGAAAAAGGCTGCCCCCTAATGGCACATTTTGCTTAATTAAACTAGTCAGTCACGGTGAACAACTTTTAGAATGTAACATGCAGCCTAGTATTACGTTAAAGGACATCCAAAGTGCCTGTAAAGCAACTTATGCTTACATGTATTGAGGCATATACTAAGTTCTGTCTTTGCAGAATTAACTAAGACAAATATGAAATGTCTACCAAAGGCCCTAATTTATAATCCTTAATGTTTCTTTAGATAAACATAATATGTATGTGTGTGTACTGTAGAATTATATATCTATATAATATACATAAATATATCTTATATATTTATGTATATTATATAGATATATCTATACAACAATATATATAATATACTGTAGAATATATATACATACTGTAGATATAAAATTATATGGAGCTGAAAGGGATCATGCTCAGTGAAATAAGTCAGAAAGAAAAAGAAAAACAGGGGGCCTCCCTGGGGGCACAAGGGGTTAAGATGCAACCTGTAAAGCTATCCGCAGTCACTGCAGCATGAGTTTGATCCCCTGCAGCATGAGCATCCCACATGGTGCAGCAGACCTCTCCTGTCTCACCCGCTGCTCCCCTCAGCAGTGTCTTTCATTCAATCTGCCTGTTCTGCTCCCCACTCTGTCTCTGGTGAATCCTCTCCACCCCACACCTCTGGCCTGTACCCCAGTTCTTGTGTGAATAAATGAATAAATCTTTAGAAAAATAAAAATACCGGATGGTCTCACTCATAGCAGGAATTTAGAAAACCTAAATAAGGGACCAGGAAAAAGACTAATTATATTAAAGTAAAAATCAATATCAACAAGCAACTATAAACCAGAGACAAACAATAGGGTGGGGGGATTAGGGTCAAAATAAGGGGGGTGAGAATTGTATGGGACAATAATCAAGATGAAAATGCATACATTGTGCAAAAATGAAAAAGTGATGTAAAATAAAAAAAACTTTTTATAAACCAAGGACGTGGACTAATAATTAAAAGGCAGAAAAATGGGGAAAAAAAGAAAAATAAAATTATACTATGTAAACTTTATTTTGAACTGTTTATATGAAAGTGATATCATGAGTCAGAAATAAATTCTTTTTACCATTTTCCATAAACAACCGCGTTCTTCACACTTTTCTTTAGTTGCAGTGTCTTCATCTGGATAACAATTAAACTTTTCTGTTTCACTGAAAACTTGACTCCATTGAACAGTAAAATTTCCTCCAAGATTGAGCTTGAGGTTGTAAATTATGAGACTCTGAAGATAAAAATGAAAACGTTAAAGAATTTCTGACCATTAGTCAATTTAAAATTTTTTCATGTATATAAAATAGAGCGACAGTTACAATTATTTAAATAATAGTAGGTTTTATACAATAAAGAACAAAGCTTCCTTGATATACCAGGGGTTAAAGTCTCAGAGCTATCAAGCTATCACCAGCCACTGTCACATGAGTTAGAGCCCCAGTCCGATGCTCCCGTTAGCAGTGTATTTCAGTAGATTCACCTGTTCTGCTTTGCACTGTCTCTGGTGAACCCTCCCTCCTCCTCCACCCCACACTTCTGGTCTACACACCATTTCTTGTATGCATAAATAGATAAAAAATAAATCATTTATACATATATATATAAATAATGAAAAAATAGAAACAAGTTAACATTTTGTGCCACTGATATGGTTAGAAACTCCATTCCATGTGAAACTGTGTAATAGAGATATAAAACATTATATTTAAATTCAGACATAAGTTCAATTCTCAGTTTAGCCACTTAATGTTCATGAGATGAATGTTGGAGAAAATTGTCTTTCCTATATTATCTTCATTTGCCTGCATTGTAAATGGGAAAAATAACCCCCACCAATATGATGCTACACAGAATGAATAATACATGAAATTTAAAGCATCTAACATAATATCTGCGATATCTAAAACTGTAATAAATGTTAATTTACTCAGGATGAAAAAGTTGAACATTTCCATTGATATTCTGGCTCTCAGAGTTATAAGGGGATATTTATTTCCTTTATCCTTCCCTAAGTTTATCAATTTCATACATTATTTGAGCAGATTACAGAGAAGATAATATGACATTATGCAAAATTTTAGGATAGATATAGATATATAATCTGATACACAAGTATTTCTATTGTTGTGATATTACAAATTTATGTTATTATTTATATAGCTTGGGAATAAGATGAACAAGATTTAGCCCATAGTTTCACTTGCATAGCTTACTTCTTGATATCAACTAGTCAAGGAAACTAGTGATATAAATATCAGCATTGGTACAGCAGAGTTTATGTCTTTATAAACATTTACATAGCATAAAAATATACATGGATATAAATTGAGATTACAAGAAACATGACTTTTGTTTTATGCCTTTTGATAAGTTAAAGTCATATAGTTTTTAATAAGCCTGTATTAGTCAATTTATATTGATTAATTCTTATAGTTTGAGGAATAAGCTATAATGTATATGCTAAATTAATAAAACTAACCAATATATATTTATTTTTAAAATGGAAAAATTCTGGATAAGAGCTAATGTATAGACAAAAAATGCTGAGAAATTATTTCATATCTCCAATAATTTAGAATCCACTATACTATATTAATATTACTAAAGAGTTTGTATTATATGAAGTGTGGAAAATTAAATACAAATAAAAAATAATTTCTATCTTTTAAGTTGCTATAATGTAATACTTTAAAAACATAAATATATCACCAAAAGCTACATTATGATGGTAAATATATATTTTTATTTTATAGTGAGGAACATAAGCTAGTAATTTAATTATTTAAATTAATTTATATATTTAGTTGTAGATTGCAGGGATGGAAATCAATTCTGATTCTGTCACTTCTTTTCCTTCTCTACTATACCTGTTAGAACAGGATGAAATTATAAAACAAAGGTTGCTTTTACTATAAGGGGAGATTTTAATTTAAAAAATTGAAGGAAAATAGTACAAGATATATCCTGAGGATAAAGGGAGATCATGAAAAAGAGAGAATGGTTAAAGAAAAGGAGTAATCATTCTCTTAAAGAATCTTAAATTAGAGGTTAAAGCATTTAGAATATTAATTTTATTTTACAGGTAAGTTAGAGATTGCATTAGGAGAATGTGTAAAAAATGTACATATAAATGATATCTAGAATAAAATAAAATATATAATTATAAAGTACATGTAATTATGAAATATTTATAATTATTTAAGGATATAATTCTATTATATCATAGATTGATATGACCTATAATGTACTACTAGCAACAAAAAGGAAATAAAATAAATGTATGTCATGGAAGAACGATTATAAAGCCAAGATCCTGGATAGTAATACAATGTTAAATTATAAAGCCAATATCCTGGATAGTAATACAATGTTAAATGTTATCGACTATGACAGTTAAAAAGAAGTTATAGTATCATATACCTGGTTGGAAGGATGATAAGTGAAATTGTAGCTGTAACTCATTTGTTGATTATTTCCAGTCACTGTAACATCTGTAACAGTTTCTGCCAACCCAAGGATTTTTATAGTCTCAAATGCTAACTTGGTTCCTTCCTCATATGATGAATGTGTGCAGGTAATATATAATTTGTTCTGGGAAAAAAGTACATAAAATTGTATATTAAATAGAAGTTCACTAGATACAAATCTGTAATAACAATAACAATACAGGTGTGAAACGGGAAAAGAACCAATCATCTTTGACACCATTCCTATCAGCACCAGCAATCTACATCCAAGTAAAATTAATATCTATATATAAGATGTGTGTATATGTATTATAAGTAATTGTTCTCATTTTTAGATGAATGCCATTAATTTATTTTCAAATACAGCCTAAACATTCATGACACACACACACACACAGAGATATTCCCTCTCATTTTATATTAAAGTTCATGATGAATTAGTTTTGACAAAATATATGAAGAAATGCAGTATTTACATATATTATTGATATTAATTATTTTCAATACAACCTTGCACATAGTTTATTTAATTCCCATTCTATCAACATGCCAATCATTGTTGTGACTAATATACTAAAATATTTTCAAATATATTGAGTTTATTTTCCTAGGGCATGCTACTTAATCTAAATATAATTATTTAAGAAGTCTGAAGATTTAATTTTATCATCACATATGCATGTACTACATTTAAATATAAAACCTTAAGGAAACTTTATAGTTCAACAATTTAAATTTAAACATTTATTTCATTTCTTGCCACTGAAATATTGAGATAAATGAAAACATCTTTCCAAAAGAAAATTTATGATGAAGGGATATTCCAGACATTCAAAAGTTTCATATTTCATTATGTATCAAGGGGAATGCTTACACTAGATGCTGAAAATGTATACATTAGGTAGATGCCATTTTCTATGGTATCTGAAATGAAAAAAATAAATTATCAGATCAAAGGTGAATAATAAATTTTCTGTTTTGTTTTACAGTTATACAATATAAGAAATTTGAAAAGTTGAGTATTATATATTAATGAAGCAAATTAAACAGATCATACTTTTATTTTTATAATTTTCTATTTGTCATATTTCTTTTTACATCATCATTCAGTTGTGTACAGTATTTGATTTCCCTCCCCCAGGTATAGTTCCCATATTATTCCCACCACAATAGCAGCCATGACCCATCAATACAGTCCCTTGTGCTCTTCCCTTTCCTGTTTTGACCCCTCTGCTTCCCCTTCTGCTGTATGCCATAGATGTATGGTCAGCTGGCAAGTTTTGCCTTTTTCATTTTGAATTAATATAATCAACTATGTGTAAACAAAATAATGCTGTCATTGTATTTTCTCATTAATGGTATTGACTGCATACTTGTCAATTCTAATTTTTCAAAGAATGCTAAATGATTTCTGGAAATTCAAAGAAAATAAAACTTTTATTTATGTAGATATATATAAATAAAGATAGATGATAGAGAAGGTATATATCTATCTATATATCACATGCATAGATATAGGAGATATATAGATATATGTGTATATATATGCCATTTAGATCACATATATGACATATATATAATTGAATATATATATAACTGAATATATATAATTGAAAACATCATTTTATTATGTTTTATTTCCTGTCTAGTTAACCATGCTACAATCAGTTTATTTTGGGAAGACATAGCACAAAACAATTTTAATTTGCATCTTTTCAATCCTTTTTTCGAAGTTGTATTGATTTGCCACTGATGAACATACCTATGTACTTTTGGGAGTACAATTTCAAGCCTCATTATGTGTACATGCCACACTCACACTATACCAACACTTCACAAAAACCTTATCACATTCCTAACCCTATCATCTCTTACTTTACTCCATCCTCTCTTTTGATCGGTATATTTTTCATAGAGTCTAAAACTTATTCTTCTTTTGTCAGTTTCTTTTCTTTGGTTATTTGCATTTTTCCACAAGTAAGTGAGGCCATGCTGTCTTTCAATTTCTCACTTTCTCACTTATTTCACTTAGTATAATCTGTTTTTTTGTTCCTTTCCCCTAAAGTGCAATTTCATCATTTCAAAGAGCTGAGAAGTATTCCATTAAGTATATATATTCCATATATAATATGCTTTGTATATAATATATAATATAAGATATACTATATAATATATGTTATAAATGTATGAATATATATATTTGTCCATTCATCTGTTTTTGAGCATTTAGATTGCTTCCAATTGCTTCCATGACTTGGTAATTGTGAATAATGCTGCTATGAATATGAGTACATAAATCTTTTCATATTAGTGTTTTCATATTTGTTGGGTAAATAACTAGAAGTGGTATTGCTGGTCATGTACCCACTGTTTTTTTTTTTTTTTGTAGGAATCTCCACACCAATTTCCAAAGAGGAGCTCCAAGTTACATTCCCACAAATAGTTGACAAGTGTTGCTTTTCCTCCAAATCCTTGATTCCAGTCATTTGGATATAAGCCATTCTCACAGGGGTTAGTTAATATCTCCTTGTGGCTTTGCTATGCATTTGCCTTAAAATAGGTGATGCTGACCATTTCTTCATGTGCTTAAAGGCTGTCTGTAAATCTTTTTTGGAGAAGTATGCATTTAAGTATTTTGTGCATTTTTAAATATAATTTGGAACTTAACTCCTTGTTGTGTAGATGACATATAAATATCTTCTCCTGGTTAAGAGGTAGTCCTTTTGTTTTTGTGTTGTTAACATTTATTGTAAAAAAAAAAAAGTTCTTTATTTACATGTGGTTATATTTGTTTATTTATTTTGTTTGTTTCCCTTACCATTTGGAGTTGAGTCCTCAAATGCTAAGGTTAATGTACACAAGCAAATTTCCTATGTTTATGTACTTTGTAGCTTCAGGTTTTATATCAAATTTTTTAATTCAGTTTGAATTTATTTTGGGGTATCTATTTAAGTGATAGCCTGGTTCTATTTTCTTGTACATGGCTTGTACATGCAAGGTTTTCCTTTTTGTATTATGTGGCCATGGTTTCTTTGTCATAAAATAACTTTCCATTTTTTTTTGTGGATTTAATTCAGGGCTCTATTCTATATACCATTGGTCTGTATTTCTGTTTGTTATACTAATACAATACTGCTTGAATTACTATCATTGTGTGGTAGAGTTTGAATCCCTGAAGTCAGTGATTGTGATACTTCTAATTTTCATCATTTCTTTCTGGATCATGGAGTAATTTGGATCTTTTGTGCTTCCATATGAATTTTGCAATTGTTTGTTCTATTTTCTTGAAGGATGTTTTAAGGATTTTTGATAGGTATACCACTGAATCTGTAATTGCTTTATATTAACGTGGCCATTTTAACAGTTTTTATTGTTGAATCCATAAACACATGGTATCCTTCAATTTTTTTGTGTATTTTATTTACTTATATAGTGTTTATAGCTTTCAGCTTATAGATCTTTCACCTGCTTTGTTAATTTACTCTGGGTTATTTCATTTTTTTTTTGTTTGTTTTATTAAGTGGGACTTTTTCTTCATGTCTCATTTTATTTACTAATTCATTATTTGTATGTGAAACAACAGATTTGTGTGTACTGATTTTGTATCCTCCCACTTTTTTTTCTTGCTTTATTATTTCAAATAATTTTTCATGGAGTCTTATAGATTTTCTATCTATGTTATCATGTCATCTGTGGATAGTTGTAGTTTCACTTCTTTTCCAAATTGAATAACTTTTTTGTCTTCTTCTTATCTGATTTCTCTGGCTAGTACTTGCAATAATGCTGAACATAAGGGGTGACAGTGGACATCCATGTCATGTTATTTATCTTAGATGAGTAGCTTTCAGTTTTTCAAAATTGAGTCTGGTGTGGTTGTGAATTTGTCATATATGAACTTAATTATACTGAGATAAATTCATTTATTTTCATTTTATTGAGAAGTTTTATCATAAGTGGTGTTGAATTTTGTCAAATGACTTGCACCATTTATTGTTATCTATTGATATAATCATGATTTTTATCTTTTTTATTACTTGTTTGAATGATATTGATTGATTTGAATATTTTAAACCAGACTTGCATTCTCTATAATGAAATCCACTTAATCATGGTGAATGATACTCTTAACATATTGCTGCACTCTAGTTAATGCAGCAACATTTTGTTGAGTACATTTGCATCCATATTCATCATAGATCTCAGTCTATTTTTTCTGTATTGTATTTTTTTTATTTAGGGAATGAACGTGTTAATACAGAAGTTTATACCCCTGAAACATATGAATTGTTGTAAATCAGTGCTACTGCATAATATATAACGCAATTTAAAAATATTAACATAAGTTGTGATTGGGAAATATAATAAGACAACGAGTTTCTGTACCATTGTAGGGTAAATGATTTTCAGGCTTTTCTGCCCTCCCACCATTAGGACTGCATGCCTGATAGCAGGCACCTGAATTTTGTTACACTGTTATATTTAGTTGTATTGTTTACTTCTGTGGGTCATGACTGCAGTATTTATATTCCCCAAGAGAAGAAGAGATAGGGGAGAGGGAGAGAGAGGGAGAGGAGAGGGACAGGGGCTGGGGGAGGGAGTGAAAGAGAGAGAGAGAGAAAGAAGAGACGAGACAAAACAAGACAAAACAAGACAAGACAAGACAAGACAAAACAAGACAAGAAAGAGCCCAGTAAAAAGACAAACCCCTAGCCAGGCTCACAAAGGAAAAAAGGGAGAAAGCGCAAATAAACAGGATCATAAATGAAAGAGGAGAAATCACAACAGACACAGCAGAAATCAAAAGAATAATCAGAAACTACTATGAACAGTTATATGGAAACAAGTTCAACAATCTAGAGGAGATGGACAAATTCCTACAACTCTACAATCACCAAAGCTAAATAAAGAAGAAACAGAACACCTAAAAAGGCCAATTACAAGCAGCGAAATTGGAATGTTAATCAAAAACCTACCCAAAAACTAAAGCCCAAGACCTGATGGATTTACAAATGAATTCTACCAAACATTCAGAGACTAATTAGTGCCTATCCTTCACAAACTCTTCCAAAAAATTGAGAAGGAAGGGACAATACCAAACATGTTCCATGAAGCCAACATTACACTAATACCAAAACCGAACAAGGACAACACAAAAAAGGAAAACTACAGGCCAATCTCCCTAATGAACCCTGATGCAAAAAGCCTCAATAAAATTTTAGCTATCAGAATCCAACAATGTATCCATAAGATAATTCACCACAACCAAGTAGGATTCATGCCAGGGACACAAGGATGGTTCAACATCCAAAAATCAATCAACGTTATCCAACACATCAACAAAAAGAAATATAAAAACCATATGATAATACCAACAGATGCTGAGAAAGCTTTTGACAAAGTGCAATACCCATTCATGGTAAAAACACTTGAAATTCTTGGGATACAAGGAACATACATCAACATCATAAAGGCCATATACATATATGACAAGCCAACAGCCAGTATCATTCTCAATGGTTAAAAGCTGAAAGCATTTCCATTAAGATCTGGAACAAGACAAGGATGTCCACTCTCACCACTGCTTTTCAATATAATACTGGAAGTCCTAGCCAGAGCAATAAGACAAGAGAAAAACATACAAGGAATCCAAATAGGAAAAGAAGAAGTCAAACTATCACTATTTGTAGATGATATGATAATATACATAGAGAACCCCAAAAACTCCACAGAGAAACTTATTCAACTCATCAATCAGTTTAGTAAACTGGCAGGATACAAAATCAACATGCAAAAGTCAGTACCCTTCCTATACACAAACAATAAATCTGAAGAAGAAATCAAAAAAACCATCCCTTTTTTTATTGAAACAAAAAAAAATCAAATATTTGGGAATAAATCTAACAAAAGAGGTAAAGGACCTATACAAAGAAAACTATAAAACACTGTTAAAAGAAATAGAAGAAGACACAAAGAAATGGAAAGACATCCCCTGCTCACGGTTTGGAAGAATAAACATTATTAAAATGGCCATTCTACCAAAAGCAATATAAAGATTCAATGCTATTCCAATAAAAATCTCAACGTCTTTCTTCAAAGAAATAGAACAATTATTGATGAAATTCAATGGAATCACAAAAAACCCCGAATAGCCAAAGCTCTCCTGAAAAAAAAAAAAAAGAAGGGAATGGAGGCATCACACTCCCAGACTTCAAACTATACTACAAAGCCATAATCATCAAAACTGCATGGTATTGGCACAAGAACAGACACACAGACCAATGGAATCAAATAGAAAATCCACAAATAAACCCACAGATTTATGGTCAACTAATCTTTGACAAAGGAGCAAAGACTATGCATTGGAGCAAAGAAATTTTGTTTAATAAATGGTGCTGGGAAAACTGGGTCACTACATGCAAAAGAATGAAGCTTGACCACTACCTCACACCGTACACAAAAATCAACTCAAAATGGATTAAAGAACTAGACATAATACCTGAAACCATAAAATACATAGAAGGAAATATAGGCGAAACACTACGTGATATGCACATCAAAGACATCTTTAAAGACACATCACCCAAAGCTATGATAGTGAAGGCAAAGATAAACAGCTGGGACTACATCAAATTAATGAGCTTCTGCACAGCAAAAGAGACAATAACAAAAACAAAGAGAAACCCCACCGACTGGGAGAACATTTTTGCACTCAACACTGATGATAAAGGACTGATCACAAAAATCTGCAAAGAGCTGATTTGACTCAACAAAACAAAGAAAATAATCCAGTCAAAAAATGGGCAGAAGAGCTAAAAAGAAACTTCTCTGATGAGGAAATGCAAATGGCCAACAGGCATATGAAAAAATGTTCAACATCACTTGTCATCAGGGAAATGCAAATCAAAACTACCATGAGTTACCATCTTACACCAGTGAGAATGGCACATATTAAAAAAAAAAAAAAACTAGCAACAACAAATGTTGGTGAGGATGTGGAGAAGAAGGAACTCTTCTACACTTTTGGTGGGAGTGCAAACTGGTCCAACCACTATGGAGAGCTGTGTGGAGATTTCTTGACCTGCTAAACATAGAGCTTCCATATGATCCAGTAATTCCACTCCTAGGTATTTACTCAAAGGATACAGAAACATTAATTCCAAAGAGCACCTGCACCCCTATGTTTATAGCAGCACTATTTACAATAGCTAAGCTTTGGAAACAACCCAAAAGCCCAAAAGTAGATGACTGGATCAAGAAGATGTGGTACATATACACCATGGAATATTACTCAGCATTCAAAAAAGATAAACACATGCAATTTGCAGCAACATGGATGGCGCTGGAAGGGATCATGCTC
Organism: Talpa europaea; assembly: GCF_964194135.1. Lineage (NCBI taxonomy): Eukaryota > Metazoa > Chordata > Mammalia > Eulipotyphla > Talpidae > Talpa > Talpa europaea. The sequence continues at coordinate 65,273,352 of NC_140070.1, forward strand.
AGCGAAATAAGCCAGAAAGAAAAAGAAAAATACCAATGGTCTCACTCATAGCAGGAGTCTAGAAAACTTAAATAAGGAACCAGGAAATGAATAACTGTAAGAAAGTGAAAATCAAAATCAACCAAAAACTATGAACAAGAGACACTCTGTGGCGGGTGAGGGGTGGGGAGGGGAGGGATTGGGGTCAAAATAAGGGGGTTGCAATTGTATGGGGAATATAAAAATAAAATTTATTTTAAATAAATATAGAAATATATAAATCACATCTATAGATACCATATTATGATTGATTACATCATGTTCCCTCCTTATTTAACCATCTTCTTATAAAAAGGAAATCATCATTTTTTATAATTAGAAATGAATATATATATGATAATATCTTAGCAATGGGAAATAAGATAATACTTCAAATCAAGTCCTGCATGCTACTAATAGTGAAATCTCAAAAGGATTATTTAATTAGTGATTAAGAATAATTTCATTCTACTGAAATCTACTGTTCCTGAACTTCTTTTATACACTAAATGTTTGAAACATACTTTCATGGGATATATCATTTAGCTGTAATTATGCTTTGGGTATTTATGAGAGCAAGAAGGATGTGTTGGTGTATAGTGAGTAAAGGTAATTAGTTAAGAATAGTTGTGTGTATTGAGTGTGTGCATATGTGCATACACATGCACTCACACAAGTCATGGTAAGAGCTCTAGGTCTAGGTAAAGACTGACTACTAGTTATGTAAAATGGAGAATCATTAGAGGTTTTTGAACAATAGTCTGACATTTAGATTCCTCTTTTAATGGAATTATTGTAAATAATGGGAAAGGATATTGACAATTTTATAGACTCATAAACCATAAAGAGCTATTGCAGATTTTTAAATAAAAACAGTGATGAGTGGTGGAACTGATAAGAGAACCAGGTCAAGAAAAAACCTGTAGGAATTACTAGGTTTATGGCATCTTGTAGAAATGAAATTACTATCAACTCACAAGAGGAAGACTCTAGGTAGAGAAGATATACTGTGGCTATCTACAAAAATAAATAAGGAAACAAAATTAAGATATATTCCATATTTTAAATTTATAAAAGAGCATGCTATTAGATAGACAGACAGACAGACAGACAGACAGACAGATAGCTAGCTAGATAGATATACATACACTTATGTGTGTGTGGGTGAGTGGGTTTGAATTACATGTTAGAGTTAAGTTAGATTAAGTTAGAAACATTTGGATGTTTCATATATATTTTAAGACAAAGTATATTCACCTGAAAAATTTTTAGCTGAAATGAATGCTAAAGTTCTTTTTGTATGCAATAAATCAAATACTAAGAAAAATCTATTAAAAGACATGGGATCAAAATCTTAATAAACAGGGCCTCCCTAGTGGCGCAGCGGTTGAGCGCCGGGTTGCGAAGATGCCTGCAGCCTCTGCAGCGCCAGTTCGACACCCCGGCTGCTCCCAGGCCACCAGGGAGGGTCCCGCATGGTGCACAGACCTCTCCTGCTGCCTGCAGCTCCCCTCAGCAGTGTACTTCGGTCCTTCTGCCTGCTCTGCTCCCCACTCTGGCTCTGGTGAATTCTCTCACCCTCCCGCGCTTCTGACTGTACCCAGTGCTTGTATAAATAAATAAAAAATAAATAAATCTTTAAAAAAAACTTAATAAATACAATATATGAGGTTAGAAGGTTAAATGTAAATGACTAATTAACTCTAAACAGATACATTGGCTATGACATAAGTACAACTAGCAGAAAATGGCTCATTTTTATTATTTCACTGTACTAACTTTGCACAACTGGATCAATAAATTACATTATAGGCATTTTAAACTGGAGATATTTTTGAAACATTTATATTCTAAAACCATAAATGTGAACAAACATATTACTTAACTAAAAATTTAGAGTAAAAACTAGTCTTAACCATTTAAACTAGATGAAAATATGATGTAATGTCTGTATCTGTGAATTCATTAACTATTTTAATTAAAATAACCTCAAAAAAGTGCTTATTCTTGTCAAAGACTTTTTAATTGAACCCATAGAAAAAATAAATAATTAAAGCAATGCTAACCCTTTGTAAAATAATCAAAATCACTTAAATCAAAAATAGAATTTAGGCCCTCCCCTGATGGCGCAGCGTTGAGCGCTGGGCTGCGAAGCTGCCCATAGCCTCTACAGCACCGGTTCGAACCCCGGCCACCGGCGAGGGTCCCACATGATGCGCAGACCTCTCCTGCCACCCGCTGCTCCCCTCAGCAGTGTATTTCAGTCCTTCTGCCTGCTCTGCTCCCCGCTCTGGCTCTGGTGAATCCTCTCACCCTCCCGTGCTTCTGACTGTACCCAGTGCTTGTATAAATAAATAAAGAAAAAGAGACAATAACAAAAACAAAGAGAAACCCCACCAACTGGGAGAACATTTTTGCACCCAACACTAATGATAAAGGACTGATCACAAAAATCTGCAAAGAGCTGATGAGACTCAACAACAACAAAGAAAATAATCCAGTCAAAAAATGGGCAGAAGAGCTTAAAAGAAACTTCTCTGAAGAGGAAATGCAAATGGCCAACAGGCATATGAAAAAATGTTCAACATCACTTGTCATCAGGGAAATGCAAATCAAAACTACCATGAGATACCATCTTACACCAGTGAGAATGGCACATATTAAAAAAACTAGCAACAACAAATGTTGGCGAGGGTGTGGAGAAAAAGGAACTCTTCTGCACTGTTGGTGGGAGTGCAAACGGGTCCAACCACTGTGGAAAGCTGTGTGGAGATTTCTGGACCTACTAAACATAGAGCTTCAATATGATCCAGCAATTCCACTCCTAGGTATTTACCCAAAGGACACAGAAACATCAATTCCAAAGAACACCTGCACCCCTATGTTTATAGCAGCACTGTTTACAATAGCTAAGCTTTGGAAACAACCCAAATGCCCAAAAATAGATGACTGGATCAAGAAGATGTGGTACATATATACCATGGAATATTACTCAGCATTCAAAAAAGATAAACACATGCAATTTGCTGCAACATGGATGGCGCTGGAAGGGATCATGCTCAGCGAAATAAGCCAAAAAGAAAAAGAAAAATACCGGATGGTCTCACTCATAGCAGGAATCTAGAAAACTTAAATAAGGGACCAGGAAAATGAAGAACTATAAGAAAGTGAAAATCAAAATCAACAAAAAACTATGAACCAGAGACACTTTTAGGGGGGCGGGGGCGGGAGGGGAGGGATTGGGGTCAGAATGGGGGGCTGCAATTGTATGGGGAATATAACAATAAAATTTATAAAAATAAATAAATAAATAAATAAATAAATAAATAAATAAATAAACCAGTTTGCATTCCCACCACCACCAACAACAACAAAATAGAATTTGAAATTAAAAACCCTGTTTTTTTTTTTTTTTTTTTTTTTTTTATGGGACCCTTGCCAGTAGCAGGGGAACCAACTGAAGCTGCAGAGGCTGTGGGCAGCCTCGCAGCCCAGTGCTAAAGTGCTGTGCCCCCAGGGGAGGCCCCCAAATCCTGTCTTTTTTGATAGATGTAACATTTATATCAATAAAGGCAAAATTTTCATTATCATAATGAACATTTTAAAAGCATATCATTTCAAGACATACCTTTAGTTTCTCCATCATCCCAGAAAAAATCTCCATTTGCTGCGTTATTTTCATCTAATGCAACTATAAGTCCTAGAGCATTCTTCCGGCTGTTAAGTTTGGGTACATAAATAATTAACAATAAATGTATTGTATAGAAATATTCAATAAATAAGACTATTTTGATCTGATTTGTAGAGTTCCACATTCACATGAGACCATTGATATTAGTAAAATCCATGCTTATTGTTATTCTAATTCAATAAGAAAAATAAATTATATAATTAGAAAATACATTATAGTAATAAATACACAACACTGAAATTCTTGGTAACTAAGACACCAGCAAAATTGAAACCGTATCACAATAGTTAATTCAAACAAGAAAATTTAAATATATCTTAATGTAGCATCTATTGGGCTATATCTATATACAAAATAAGGGAAGTACAATTTTTAATGTTCAGTAGAGTATCAAATATTCTTATAAATGAAGCTATTTCTATGCTGAAAAGTGAGATATGATCTATATTTTTTTCTCAGTTATAAATCACTATAGTTGTTATTTTATTTTATTTTTTTAAGATTTATTTACTTATACAAGAACCAGGATACAGGCCAGATGCGGGAGGGTTCACCAGAGACAGAGCAGGGAACAGAATAGCCGACTGATTGGAATACACTGCTTTGGGGAGCAGCAGGCAGGACAGGAGAGGTCGGCCATGTCATGAGGGATCCTCGCCAGCCGGGATTGAACCCGCTGCAGACAGAGGCTGTGGACAGCTTCACAGTGTGGCGCTCAATGGCCTGTGCCACCAGGGGAGGTCCAAATCACTATAGGTTTTGAACTCAACTATATAGTTCAGGAGAGTGCTCTGTATAGTATATATTTCTTCCAGCTCGCACTGCAAAAAGTGTGAGTTTCTCTTGTTCAATACAGCTCTAACCAAACTTTTTGAGAACACAGTCATGGAACAGTTACAAAATAAAAAGAATATATTCTAGAATGCTAAAATAACTAAACACTAACATTTATTCATTTTTTGTTTGTTTGTTTCCTGCCATGAAATACAAATTTTGGAGACTATGGAACTTATTATGGGATAGACCCTATTATTATTTTGGAGACTGAAGTTAAGACCTTGCCTTCACAGAGTTTATACCATAGGGATTAAACAAAAAATAGTAAATGATATAATTTTAGATGATTCATATTGTTATGAAGTAAACATAGCAGTGGATTTGTAGGGTGGATGACTATCTGTTGGAGTGTTGCTGAATTTGGCAAAAAATAATGGATTCAATAGAATACCTTTCATGCCTACGCACCCAGAGGTAATTATGTAAGATAGAGCACCAGAATTTTCAAATTTTTTAAAAAATAATTCTGGAATTTTTCCTTTACTGGAAAATTCAATATTTTGTCTTGTCAGTTACATAATCTGAACTATCTACATCATTTATCCACTTAAAAATAACACATTTCAGGAAAAAGCAGCACAACACGATGGTTATGTATTGAGATTCAAATATGTTTAAAATTGATGTGCATTACTATTAATTATATACCTTACATTGATAGTTTATATTTTATTAAAATCAAAAATTATCGGGCCTCCCCGGTGGCGCAGGGGTTGAGACTGGGTTGCGAAGCTGCCTGCAGCCTCTGCAGCGCTGGTTCAATTTCCGGCTGCTCCCTGGCCACCGGAGGAGGGTCCCTCATGGCACGCAGACCTCTCCTGCCGCCCACTGATCCCCTCAGCAGTGTACTTCGGTCCTTCTGCCTGCTCTGCTCCCCCCTCTGGCTCTGGTGAATTCTCTCACCCTCCCGCGCTTCTGACTGTACCCAGTGCTCGTATAAATAAACAAATAAATAAATAAATAAATAAAAAAACAAACAAATAAATAAATAAATAAATAAATAAATCTTTTAAAAATAAATAAATAAAACCCCTCCACTTAAAAAAAAATCAAAAATCATCTTTCATTAAAAACATTCTATAAAGAATTTCATACATTTTGTCATAGGAAATAATTTGTAATCTAATTATGTTCTCTTTTATTTTTTTGTCTCCCCCCCTTCCCTCCTTAGGCAGAACAAGGAATATGGCATCTGCCATTTTTTATGGAGTTGTCTCTGTCACACAACTGCTATAGTCTCCTCTGTTCCTTGAGCAGGATTCCAAACTGCCTAGAAAGCTTTCTAACTTTACATTGGAATGCTTGACTCCTCCTTTTGTTTCACTTCTTAGCCCAGAACTCCTTTCTTCAAACTGGACTTCTCTGATAATGCCATCTAAAAGATGCCCTGTCATGTTGCTCTCAATCACTCTGTTTATTTCTGTAACTATATTATGAAATTCTACACTTCTCATTTATTTATTCATTACATCCCTCCTTCCTACAACGAAGACTCATTATGTCATCATTTTTTAAAGATTTATTTATTTATATAAGAACTAGGGTACAGGCCAGATGCGTGGGAGGGTGAGAGGATTCACCAGAGACAGAGCGGGGAACAGAACAGGCAGACAGACTGAAATGCACTGCTGAGGGGAGCAGTGGGCATGGCAGGAGAGGTCTGCCGCACCATGTAGGACCTTCGCTGGTCGGCAGGGATCAAACCAGCATTGCAGAGGCTACAGACAGCTTCATGGCATGGAGCTCAACTGCCTATGGCATGAGGGGAGGCCCCTCATTATGTTATTTTTTATGTATTTTATTTAGTGAACTACCATTAATTTACATCCTTTGTTCATTTTTCACAATAGGATTTTCTTACACACTTAGGTGTGGTTATCATAGTTTTCCCACCACCAACCCTCCATAAATCTCCACCACAGCCATGAGGCGTCCAGGGGTGGAGGGAGGAATGAGAGGTAAAGAGGATGATGAGCACAAAAGACTATAGTCTCCTTTAACTAACAATTGTTTTTTCTTCATTTTCAAATTTATTTCTATTTTGTATGCACAGAAGAACTAGGGTGTAGCCCAGATGTGTGTGGGGGTGTGTGTGTGAGGATTCATCAGACAGAGTGGGGAGCAGAACAGGCAGACTCACTGAAATACACTGCTAAGGGGAGCAGCAGGTGAGACAGGAGAGGTCTGCTGTACTATGTGTGTTAGCTCGCTGGCTGGGGATTGAACTCATGCCACAGTGGCTGGTGATAATTTGGTAGAGCTGAGGGTGTAACCCCTGTACCATCACAAAGGCCCAACAAAAATTTTAATAGTATACAAAATAATTGTTTGTTTTTTTTGTTTGTTTGTTTGTTTGTTTTGTTTGTTTTTTTTGTTTTTTGAAATCATGAGGCTTATAGTTAAGAACCCCTCTGTTAGGGGGAAACGATGTTCTGAGCTAATCCCATACAGGTTTTGTGGACTCCACCCCCACTCCAGACCAAAGCCATCAAGACATTGGGAAAGACAAATCCCGTCACCACCAAAGGAAGGTGGCTGGGACCTGAGGGTGGAGTTGGGCAGCCAGGTTGGGTATAAAAACCAAACACATGGGCCTTAGGGTCCCTCGCTCTGTCACTAGCCTCCTGGCTTCACGGCTCCTGGCTTGCGGCCAGCTCGCAGAGTGCCATTTGGGATTCCAGATCAGCAGATCGGGTAGGAAGCATTTAAAACTTAGTCTCCCATTTTTCTCCCTGAGTTGTACATTCCCTCATTTGCCCTTCCCTTGTAAATAAACCTTTTATTAATCTTTCCTATGTGCCTGCAGTAGAGCATTGATAAGTCCTTGTAAGCGCGAGGGTGAGGACCCACAGTCAGGCACCCGTTTTGTATCGGTGCTGCCCTATAACACCTCTATATGCCAAATATCTGGTGAGAAAACTGAACAAAATATTTTATTCTTTCTTGTTAATTTTAATTGAAGTAATATTGATTTTTAACATTATATAGCTTTGGGAATATTGCATTAGAAAACAATATAGTATATGTTACTTTAGCTCACTACTAAATGTCTATTTCCAAAAATGTGAAGCATTAAAACAGACTACATGTCATATTTCAAGTAATGATTTTTAATTTTACCTTGCAGTTGTAGTTACATCAGGCTGTTGAATGGGAAGAATATAACCTCCTCGAATATGTAATCCTATTTTGTCTCCTGGAAGGTACATATCAACACGTTGTTTTCTCCATGGCCTTTTTGCACCCTAATATTTGGAAATTAAAAAAAGTTTTTTATTATTATTAGTAAAGATGTTATACTCATTTCACAAGAATTATAATTTGCACATAGACATTTCTTTTTTATTTTAGTAGATAATTCATCTAGGTGGATATTAATATATTGAGTTTTTTTAAAAAAATATTTTCATTTATGCATACAAGAGCTGGGGTACAGGCCAGAGATGTGGAGGGTGAGAGGATTCATCAGAGACAGATTGGGGAACAGAACAGGCAGATTGACCAAAGTACACTGCTGAGGGGAGCAGTGGGCAAGTAAAGAGAGGTCTGCTGCACCATGTGGGTTGCTCACTGGCCAGGGACTGAACTCATGCTGCGGAGGCTGTGGACAGCTTCATAGGTTGTGTCTTAATTCCTTGCACCACCAGGGAGGGCCTAATATATTGTTTTCTAACTTCAAAAAAAAAAAAAACCCTCATATATGTGAAATGATTTAATACCTGTCTTCTCCTTGTTTCATTTAGCATAATCCTCTAGGTCTATCCATTTTGTCACAGATGGCAAGATTTCACCTTTTTCTGTTAATAGCTAAATAATACTCCAGTGTGTATATACTTATATACACCCCACACCTTCATGCTCCACTCATGCGTGTGATAGAGAGAAACAAAAACAAAGATATACAACAAAAACCAAAACAAACCTTAGAAAACTGACTATAGATAGATTTGAGGTAATCAGAGGGGAAATATGTGATCATGGAACAGAGGTATTAGGGATCCTAATGGGTGATGGTGGAGAATACCATGCGTTTGTGGTAGGGTGATATGGTAACATACATCTGAAGAGGTGTGAAGCTATACCTCAAAATTAAATAAAGGGTTGTTAATCAACATACCTCAATAAAATAATAAAACAAAAGTAAAAAAATCAAAAAAACTATCAAATTACTATAGTTTAAACATGGGATAAAATATTATATAACTTTAAAAATGAATGCAGCATACTTTTTTTTTCTCATATGATGAAGCGCTTGTTAGTATATATTGTTACAAAAAAAAAAAGAATCAAGTTAAAAAAGATAATAAACCAACAGACATAACTTATATTTTCAGTTTATGGAAAACAAAAGGAAAATAAGATCAACTGCTCAAAAAAATAAATAAAACAACATAGAGAAATCCATTTTTTCTTCTACAAATAGTTAACAATTAGAAATTAGTAGTTTTAACTAAAAATAAGCTTCTCCAAAGAGGAAATGCCAATGGCCAACAGCATATGAAAAAATGTTCAACTTCACTTGTAATAAGAGAAATGCAAATCAAAACTACAATGAGATACCATTTCATACCAGTACATATTACAAAACACATATTAAAAAAACTAGCAACAAAAAATGTTGGCGAGGGTGTGGAGAAAAAGGAACTCTCCTGCACTCCTGGTGGGAGTGCAAACTGGCACAACCACTATGGAAAGCTGTGTGGAGATTCCTCAACCTACTATGATCCAGCCATTCCACTCCTAGGTATTTACCCAAAGGACACAGAAACATTAATTAAAAAGGGCACGTGCACCCCTATGTTTATAGCAGCACTATTTACAATAGCTAAGCTTTGGAAACAACCTAAATGCCCAAAAATAGATGACAGGATCAAGAAGATGCGGTACATATACACAATGGAATATTACACAGCAATCAAAAAGATAAACTCATGCAATTTGCATCAACATGGATGGAGCTGGAAGGGATCATGCTCAGCAAAATAAGCCAGAAAGAAAAAGAAAAATACCGGATGGTTTCACTCATAGCAGGAGTTTAGAAAACCTAAATAAGAGACCAGGAAAAAGAATAACAATAAAAGAAAAAAATCAAAATCAACAAGCAACTATAAACCAGAGACACACTACGGGTGTTGGGGGGAGAGGAGGGATTGAGGTCAATACAAGGCAGGTGCAATTGTATAGGGAATATAACCAAGATGAAAATGCATACATTGTGCAAAAATGAAAAATGATGTAAGAAATATATAAAAAATAAAAAGAAATAAAATAAAATAATGAAAGTAGTTCTTTTTTCCATTCTTCATTTGATTTATGGCTAACTAGTTGTAGGATTATTATTTTTAAATAGGTTTCTATAAAAATAAAGGATTTGTTAAATAAGTTGTAAATTTTTTATATTAGTTTGTTTAGTAAATATAAACAATTTGCAAAGTAAAGTCTTTTAAAAAGAATACATCTCAAAAGAGCTCAATTAAAAATGTTGGTTGTGTATGAATTCTAAGTTGTGTTTTCAAGATAGAATTTAAGATGCATTCCAAATATTGAAATGTACCCGATAAAAACAAATGTTTAAGAGTAGCTTAATACTTATGTCTTCTGACAATTAGATAAATATATAGAATAGAAAAAAACAAAATAAGCCACCAGTCTTTCCTAAATTCTCCCAACCTTTTATATCCACAATTAAAATGTAATATAACTATAGAAAGATAAATTTATATTAATTATATGTAACAAAATGAATACTGACACAAACTTTTATACATTTCTCAAATTTGATTTTTTTAATATCAAAATTTTAGAAATACATATGCTGTGTATTTGGAGTTAAATTCCATTCACATTTTTCACATTATGATATTTATAAGCCTATTTTTAAACTAATGTTACTTACAGTTTCATAATCATACCAAGTGGCATCAGGAATGTATGCACTCACTTTATCTGCTCCCTAAAATAAAGCAAGGTAATTATCAATTATATATACATATATATGTTTGTAGTTTTTACTTCAATAATTAATAAAATAGAATATCTCATCAAAATAAAGTCCAGTTTTCATATTCACTGAACTAAAATTTCTTTGTATTTTTATAATTCAATATTTTCTATGACTAGGATACAAAATACAATTTGTAGTTTTAGAGAATATCATTATATAAAACTTACCAAAACAAAAATTGAAATCAATTTCAGTGATAACTAAAATAATGCATAGAGGCATTTGTATTGTTATAATCTACATTGTAATTGTGAATGTGAACACATTTATTTCTGTATATTTCCATGGACCTATAGACTTTACTAGATAAAGACAACTCTCTCATTAATTTCAATATATATATCTCAAGGGAGGGCTTTTTTTTATATTTACTTTCGATTCCATAAATAGAACTTTCTTCTTAAAATGAATACTTATTTTACACAATTTTTCTCCCCAGTTACATATTTATTTGAAATACAAATATTTATTTAATATTTTTGTCATTTTTCAAAATTTCACCTATATTTGGCAGTTTGAAATAGTCAATTAACATCTATTACCCAGATATTTTTGTAATTTAATATAGATTTGGCTAAACAAATTTCCCTTTAAACAATGAATTTGTTAAATTTGTAAGACCTACCTGCCTCAAGACAGGGGTAATAAGTAATGCAGGACCCCATAAGAACTGAGTATCCTCAATCCAGCTGTTGGTATCACTATAAAACCTAAGAACAATGACAATGTTAGCAACATAAAATGTAATTTTTTTTAATCTAACTTTCCAATTTTGTTTATCTTTTCAGTTTTTCCCTGGGAATTACTATTAGTTTTAATTGTATTTGATTTTTTTGAATATGTAATTTTTGCATACTACGGTTCATCAAACAAGACAGAATAAATAAGGGAGGGAGACAGGAATGGAGGAAGAGGTAGAATAAAGGAGAAAAGAAATTAGTTCATTTAATATTAGAAAAAACCTATCATGTGATAATTTTATAAATGTATCTTATCTGCAATAATAATTATTAATTTTCCATTTATTTTTCCTATAAGATTATTTAATAAAGTTCCAGAAATCTTTCTAGTTCTACTTTTTTTTTTCCATTTAAATGTTTTCATGATGAATTCCCCTTTGATTTGATTAGTCACGTTTTGTTTTAAAAATTTTTGTGCTATTTTATTTTTATTGAAGTAACACTGAGTTTAAACAGTATATAAGATCCAGGTGTGCATCTCTGTAAAGCAACATAAGTATATACTGCATGAGGAACGGTCTTGCTTTGGTCAAGATATACAAAAGTAAGCAAAAGTCACTGATTTCTAACAAAACAATAGTCTTTATTTAAGGTGATTTTCGCAATTTATACATGTTTTCCAAAAATGTATATTTAATTTTACTCATATAATATCTCTAATGTTTTCTGTATATTTCTTTTAAGTTTTATTTAGTTCTCACATTTCTAGCTTAATATTATCTAATCTACCAAATTTATTGTATTTTGTACTATCATCCTAGAGCCCATTACATTATTTAAACAAATGTAAAAATAAGCAGCAGAAACCTAACTGGGATATCTTTATTAAAGTCACTAATTTTTCATTAGACTTCTAAATATAATTTGAAAGGTATTTAAATCATTGAACATAGTACTCACTCATGAAGAAATGGCCTTGCCACTGTTTCTCCAAACACATGGGCTTTATAAAACAGAGTATAGAGGAAAGGTAACAAGGTGTAACGAATATTCAAGTAGTGCCTTGATGAATTAACCAAAAGAGAATCCTGTCCAAAAAATGCTGGGTCCTGATGCTATGGGATAAAATGAGAAATTGAATAAAATACCTAAAATATGAATGAAAATTAAAATAAAGGTGCTTAATCTATTTTTGAAAAGCACGCATTCTGACTTTATAAAAAAACTCTTCATCATCAAAATATAAAAGTATTTATAGTTTCTTGCCTTCATTTGGATATATGCTTTATTAAACTCTAAACTCTATTTTAAAGTCATCAAAATGAGGGTGCTGTCATTGAATAGGCAATTCCACAATGAAGGGTCATACACGTGTACAAACTACAAGGAACAACAAATGAGAAATACTCAGAATTTTCCAGACACTGGACTAAAATACATAGTTATATCTAAACTTATAACCAAATAGTCTATGTTAAATGAAGAAAATCATAAATGTTAAGAGGAAGTTATTAAGGAAAGTAAAAGGAATTGTGTTATATTTTCTAGGTAACACACAAGGCCAGCTGCACTATCTTTAGGAAATGTGAACTCAGTACAAATACAGTAAATCCATCCTGAAACAAGCATTTCTTATTTTGTAGCAAGCTTATATTTGTGTCCCTATCTTCACCGGACCTTACACATTAAGTTTAACTAATCCTATGATACCATTCCAATTCTTGTTTGATTGTGCTAAAAGTCTGATCTACTAACAATGTCTTACACTTGCTTTTTTATGCTTCTCAGCAAACTCAAATATTGTCTTTTTTTAACTGTTTCTTTCATAGTTACACAAGAATCCAGAGCTTTATGTAACCAATGTGGACCCAAGTGATGGGAAATAATGTACTTTTTACTAATACACTTTATTTTCTGGTAGTGCTGGGAAAGCCACAGAGTTCAAGACCATGTTCTACAGATGTATACATAGTGTTAAATTTGTTATTAAGGCTGCTACTTGCAACCATATTTTTGAAACTGTCTTTAATAAAAGGTATGGCCTCAGGCCACCCTGGTGACCCAGTGGGTTGAGTGCAGAGCTGTGAAGCTGTCTGCAGCCTCTGCAGCATGGGTTCGATTCCCTGCTGGCCAGGGAGATTCCCACATGGTGCAGCAGACCTCTCCTGTGGCACCCACTGTTCCCCTCAGCAGTGTTTTCGGTCTGTCTGCCTGTTCTGTTTCCCACTCTATCTCTGGTGAATCCTCTCACCCTCCCACACCTCTGGCCTGTACCCCCAGCTATTGTATAAATTAAAAAATAAATCTTAAAAAAAAAATAAAATAAAAGGTATGGCCTCAAAAAGTTTTTAAAAAATAAAATGGACAGGGCCTCCCTGGGGGTGCAAGGGGTTAATTTAATCACAGCACTGTGAAGCTATCCACAGGGTCTACAGAATGAGTTCAATCCCCGGCCTCCAGGGAGCTACCCACATAGCATAGCAGACCTCTCCTGTCTCCCCGGCTGCTCCCCTGAGCAGTGTATTTCAGTCAGTCTGCCTGTTCTGCTCCCCACTCTGCCTCTGGTGAATCCTCTCACCGCCCACACCTCTTGCCTGTACCCCAGTTCTTGTACACATAAATAAATAAAGCTTAAAAAATAAAATAAAATAGACATATCTCCTCTATCTCATTTAAAGGTAAGATGACAAAAATATTTTAGCAAGAATTTTTCACCTTTTTTCAGTAGATGTAGTTATTGGCTACAATTTTCATGCCTCCCTGTAAACCTCCCCCCCAATAAAACACTTTGCTATGTAAATTGGAGCCCCGACCACTAAAGGTAGGAGGTACTTTCCTACTACATAACTTTGTGTTTTAACTATGTGATATTCTGGCTGACAGAATCTTAGTTAAAGTGACACACGCAGCCTAGTGAGAGCTCCAAATGTGTTTGTCTAGAGAGTAGAGCTGCCTGGCCAGTCTCCAGATTTGCAACTTGAGGATAGATCAGTTGACTCTATGTTAAAGTGAAGTGTAATGAGCCTGCTTGCTCAGATCTTCTACTGGGGGTAAAATAATTACCTGAGGAAACATTACTTCATGGAATTCACCTTCCTGTTTTTCCAGAAGCTTTCTCTCCCTTTGACTGTTTCCAACTAATCAATAAGCATCATGGGAATATTACTCATGCTTATTCTTCACAGATAAAGGACTCATCCAATGTTCAATCTTGTCTTGATGACTCTTCATCGACCTGACTGAAACTTCATTGCACTGGACTGCAGTGTGTGAACATCACACCTCTTTCAGTCTCCCTTCATCTGCAGCAGGTCCAAATCTGAATAGCAATCTCAAGTTTCTCTCTCCTTTCAATTCTCCCCTCCCTTTATCCTACACAAGCATTTCACCAATAAATCTCTAACATGTTTAGATCTCTCTTGGAACCTGCTTTTGGGATACAGGAATGAATATTGGTACAAGAATGATATGTATTCAGGTTCTCCTATTAATACAAATTTCTTGAAAATACCATTTAGGTAGATTAAGAAGTGACTAATCTCCATTTTGTGACTTTAACTTCTGTTCTAGCAAACCATTTTCCAGGCTGTGCTGCATTAGCTTTCCATTTTCAGAAACAGAATTAAGGCCCTATATTTAACCAATTTGTGAACAATGAATGAAATCTTAGCCAATGAGCACTTAATTGACATAATAGTTTCATTTGCTTTTCCCATTTCCTCTGAAAAATGTTCCAGTCAGAGTTCACAGCAAGCTAGACTCTCAGTTCTGGTAGAATGACTCAGAATATGTTAGTACTTCAGCTCCCAAAGATGCATGTTTTAAAGGTGACTTTTATTATTTCCAACCTGTCATTCTTGTTTGCTTATCATAGAAAGACACTGAGCTTTAATTTGCAAGTGTCTTTTTTCCCCCATATTTTATTTCATTGTATCTATTCATTTTTTTAATTATTCCAACTTATCTTCATCTCTAATTAGTAACTCTTTATTACATGCAAATGGCCTAAACCTGCAATTGTATTTAATTTCATGGTTTGTTTCATGAAAAAACTAGAAATCCTTAATAACATAGTATTTTTTATGAAAGAAAAGTTATATGGAACTTACATAGCTGGAATCCAAGAATTTATACTCTAAAAGTTTGGGTTTTAGTTTAAAACATAATTGATAAACTTGAATGCAATTTAGGTTTACATAAAAAATGTTGTGACTACATTATTTTTTCCTGATTTTCTTATTATTTTAAAATAAACATACTTTTAGAACTTGAAATGAAGACTTTTCATTCTTATCCAGTCTCATGATACAAATTTCAGGTCATGTCCTCTATAAATATGAATAAGTACATTTATAAAATAGAGTTATGTTTTATCTTAAAATATAGAAAAGAAAAGGCATTTACTTGATATCCTTCAGCATTATGGTTTCTGGAAAATGGATAAAATGCCCCAAGTTGCATCCATCTCCTGCAAAGCTCTTCTGTGGTTTCAGCCACAAATCCACATATATCTGCTCCAACCTAAAAAAACAAATAGATACATAAATAGTTATATATATTGCAAAGATTCTCAAAATTGCACAGAGGATCACATTTTATGTCTCATTTGATTAAGTTTGCATTTTTTTATTAAAGATTTATTTATTTATTTATTTATTTATTTATTTATTTATTTATTTATTTATTTATTTATTTATACAAGCACTGGATATAGTCAGAAGTGTGGGAGGGTGAGAGAATTCACCAGAGCTAGAGCAGGGAGCAGAACAGACAGACCGACAAAACACACTGCTGAGAGGAGCAGCCAGTGGTAGGAGAGGTCTGCGCCCCATGTGGGACCCTCACCCGAGGGCTGGGGATCCAATTGGCGCTGCAGAGGCTGCGGGCAGCTTCGCAATCCAGTGCTCAACCACTGTGCCACCAGTGAGGCCCTAATTCTGCATTTTTAAATATCCTTTTAGTTGTTCAGCTTCATATATACATCCCTTAAATAGCTGCTTTATTTTTCATTTTTGCTACACACTTGCCTCTAATTACATTACTCTTTTCTTCATTGTCTCTTTTTACATTTTCTTAGCCTTATGCATAAAATTTTCTTTGATCTGATTATTATTAATTCCATGTATAAAGTAATTTTTATTAGAACTGCATTAAAATATTTTATTAAAACTGTATTAAAGGTGATTTTTTTTATTAAAACTATTGCTCCTGAATCCAAAACTCAACCCCCCTGATTTTTCCTGATTATACTGCTGTAAGAGTGATATAGTTAAAAAAAAAATTATCTTTCCCATTGAGTACCTATATAAACTTGCTACCCTTTTCCTTCAAAGACCTTCCAGAAAATGAAAATGATGATAATTAATCTAATATTTAACCTTACAAGTATTTAGTTTTCTGAATTGTATACATGTGTCTATAAGCAACATATGGAATTTCTTTACATACTTATTACTTTATATAAATAGAATGTTGTGTGAACTAAATTGTATTTTGTATTTTGTTTTTTTTTTCCCTCAAAGTATTAATTTTGTGAGACTTAAATATGTCAATGTTGCTCGAGATCTCTATTGTATATGGGATCCCTTGAATATAAAAAATTGGTATTTATTTATTGGTGAGTATGCAAAAATTATTTGATTATATGTGTAATGTATATAATTACTTTCTTCACTTACTGTAAATGTATATTGTTTAATCAAAACTGGCTCTAACCCTTTCTAAGCACAGTTGCAGTACATGAAAGTTCCTATTGCTCAATTTTCTTGCCAACTGATAATCAGACTTTCATTTTTACTACCCATAAACATGTGCATAACATTTTATTTTAAATTAATTAATAATAAATTAGTCCCCTGATCTTACATTATAGGTTTTTAATCTATCTGAACTGACTTTTTATATATATGTGAGAAATAGAGCCATTTCATTTTATGAATGGATAATCAATTTTTCACATGATTAGTTGATACTTTGCTCACTGTCATACAGTGATGATACTATCATTTAATAAATTTCTATTTTTGAAAAGATTTATTTTTATTTATTTATGTATACACAAGCTGGGGTAGAGGCCAGAGGTGTGGGGGGGAGATTGGGGGGCATGAGAGGATTCACCAGAGATAGAGTGGGGAGCAGAACAGGCAGATCGACTGAAATACACTGCTGAGGGGAACACCAAGCAAGACAGGAGAGGTCTGTTCCCCTGTTTAGTTATCTCCCTGGCCTGGGATTGAACTAGGCCACAATGGCTCACGATAACTGGACAGCACTGAGACTTTTTAACCCTGCTCTACCAGGGAGGCCCAATAAAATCTCTATTAATAAATGTACTTGTATCTTTTTTGGTCACATTTTTGAAAGATTTATTTATTTATGCATACAAGAACTGGGGTACAAGCCAGGGGTCTGGGGGTATGTGTGAGAGGATTCACCAAAGACAGAGTGGGGAGCAGATCAGCAGATGTACTGAAATACACTGCTAAGGGGAGCAACAGGCGAGTCAGGAGAAATCTATTGCTCCATGTGGATAACTCCCTGGCCAGGGATTGAACTCGTGCTGCCGTCGCTGCAGATAGCTTCATAGGTTGTGTCTTAACCCCTTGCACATGTTTTGATTCTTGCTTTAAGGGACTCCATAAATTCATTTTTTTATATTCCACAAACAATTGCAACCCCCTTATTTTGACCCCAACCCTCCTTTCCCTGCCCCCCCTATAGTGTGTCTCTGGTTCATAGTTGTTTGTTGATTTTTTGTTTCTTATAATTATTCTTTTTTCCTGGTCACTTATTTAGGTTTTCTAGATTCCTGCTATGAGTAAGACCATCCAGTATTTTTCTTTTTCTTTCTGGCTTATTTCGCTGAGAATGATCCCTTCCAGCGCCATCCATGTTGCTGCAAATTGCATGTGTTTATCTTTTTTTGATTGCTGAGTAATATTCCATGGTGTCTATGTACCCTATCTCCTTGATCCTGCCATCTATTTTTGGGCATTTGTGTTGTTTCCAAAGCTTAGCTATTGTAGATAGTGCTGCTATAAACATTGGGGTGCAGGTGCTCTTTGGAATTAATGTTTCTGTGTCCTTTGGGTAAATACCTAGGAGTGGAATGGATGGATCATATGGAAGTTCTGTCTTAAGTAGGTTGAAGAATCTCCACACAGCTTTTGTCATATTTGCCTATTTGAATCCCACAGTGAAATGTCATTGTATTATATCACTGCTTTAACTCAAAGGGCAAATTTTCATGCTTTATTGCATTTCTTGAAATTGTATTGTCTTCCACAGTAAGTTTAGAATAAGTTTTCATGTTTCCAAATGTCTTTTATAGGTTAAATTAGAATATCACTGAATTTGGATAATGGTATGGGAAGAATGCATATTTCAAATATATTGAGTTTTCTTATCCATAACCATGATATAGATTTGTTTACCAAAAATATTCTCAAAAATATTCTGCATTTATTTTTTAGTATTTTCTGCTGATTATTGCTTATTTTTTTAAGATTTATTTATTTATTTATACAAGAACTGGGGTGCAGGCCAGATGCACGGGACAGTGAGAGGATTCACCAGAGACAGAGCAGGGCACAGAACAGGCAGACTGATGAAATACACTGCTGAGGGGAGCAGCGGGCGAGACAAGAGAGGTCTGCCCTGCCATGTGGGACCCTCGCTTGCTGGCCAGGATCAAATCTGCACTGCAGAGGCTGTGGATGGCTTCATAGCATGGCACGCAACTACCTGCGCCACCAGGGGAGGCCCTGATTATTGTTTATTAATTGCTATAATAAATGTCACTATCTTAAAAACATTATGATATACTTATTGTTTTCTTCTACTTTGGAAGAATTGCTATAAATTGACCTTTTATTAAAATTTTCAGTCGCATTTGCATCTTGATTTTTTTTTTATTTTTTTTTTTTATTTTACCTCTAGAGACTTTGATGTATTTGTATTAATATCTCTACTGTTCAGTACTGACATTTTTTTTTTTTAAGAGTCATGTATTTTCATTTATTTATTTATTTGTTTGTTTGTTTATACATGCACTGGGCACAGTCAGAAGCACAGGAGGGTGAGAGAATTCACCAGAGCCAGAGCAGGGAGCAGAGCAGGCAGAAGGACCGAAGTACACTGCTGAGGGGAGCAGCGGGCTGCAGGAGAGGTCTGCGCACCATGTGGGACCCTCCTCCTGTGGCCGGGGAGCACCCGGGGATCGAACAGGTGCTGCAGAGGCTGCGGGCAGCTTCGCAACTCAGCGCTCAACTGCTGTGCCATCGGGGAGGCCCAGTACTGATATTTTCAACACTTCTGATTATTTTTTAATTCATGAATAACTTAATTATGTTTTTATTTATTACCAAATATTAGACTCTGTATGTGGGTTGCAACTTTTTACATTTGGTTGGTTTTCAGTTTTCATTTTATTCTATGAATTTAGTGCATATGAAAGAAGAAATTAATGAATTACTAATTATGGCTTCAATATATATTTTTTTAAAGAGTTATTTATTTACTTATTTATACAAGCACTGGGTACAGTCAGAAGCGCAGAAGGGTGAGAGAATTCACCAGAGCCAGAGTGGGGAACAGAACAGGCAGACTGACGGAAATACACTGCTGAGGGGAGCAGTGGGTGTGGCAGGGGAGGTCTGCTCGCCATGTGGGACCCTAGCCCTGCGGCCTGGGATCTAACGGGGGCTGCAGAGGCTGCGGGCAGCTTCACAGCCCAGCGCTCAACTGCTGTGCCACCAGGGAAGGCCTGGCTTCAATATGTGTATGTGTATGTGTTAAATATAACATTGTATACTTCTTCATTGCATGATAAAAAGAAGCTTATTTTTTAATGTTTAGAATTTTCTGTTAGAAATTTCCTCTGCTTTTAAAAATTTGTAGGTTTTTGTGTCTTCTTTTATCTTATAGAAGAAACAGTTTCATTTTCTTTTTAACCTCAATTGATAATACAGCATTTTAAACACATTTAGATTTTTGACTACTAATTTAAATATATTTAGATTTTTATTAATAATTTATTTGAACTTTTCTTTGCCAACTTACGGGGTGGCTGGGTGGCTACTTATATTTCTATACTTAGATAATATTGATATTTCATGAATTATTTTGATTTGATTTGATTTATTCATTGTATTTCCCATCTCTAATGGTTTCAATGTTATGGATATCACTCATAAGATATCCATACATGTCATGTATTTACTAAAATAGAGTTTGAAATTTTGTGTAGCATACCTTCAATCACTTTACTAAATGCAATTAAAATGGCAATGCTAGAAAATTAAACATTATTCACATATTTTATAAATAACAATGTATGAAACCGCTTACCAAAGGCATTCCAAATAAGCCAAACTCCAGCATTCCTGTGATAGACCATTCCATTTGCTCCCAAGAAGCAGTATTGTCTCCTAACCAATGTGCAGCATGTCTTCCAGTTCCAGCAAAAGTTGACCGGGTGAGGATAAAGCTTCTCTTATTAGGAAAAACTTTTTCCACAGCTCTTAAAATAAATTTGAATAACTAAATCAGACATATTTTAATAATACTAATATTTATAAATTTTAAATCTTACTTTCAAATTAATACATTAAAAGTATTAGAATAAACCCATAATATTTACAACATGTGTCAATATTTTATGCCAATTTTGTACTTAGCTGCCAGGTTTTCTAATATATAAATAATTTCTGGGGCCTCCCTGGTGGCACAAGGTGTTAAGCACAGTGCTATAAGCAATCTGAAGCCTCTGTAGCACGAGTTCCATCATGGCCTGCCAGGGAGCAACTCACATGGCGAAGCAGACCTCTACTGTCTCGCCCACTGCTTCACTCATAAGTGTATTTCAGTTAGTCTGCCTGTTCTTTTCCCCACTCTGTCTCCGGTATATCCTCTCACCACCCCCCCCCCCAACATCTCTGGCCTGTATCCCAGCTCTTATATGCATAAATATATAAATCTTAAAAAATAATAATTTTTGGACTGCCGGGGCAGACCACGCACTGTGGAGCATCCCCCAAATGCACCATCTTGAGACAGGGAGGGTCCCATCCAGACCTCAGCAAAACTGTGTGGAACTGAAAAAGGGCTGTCCTTGCAGTCAGAGGTGAGCTGAAACCCCGCAAGTGGCAGGCCCCACAACTGCTGCTAGAGGGAGCTCCAAAGGGGATCCAGCCACATCCTAGGCAGACCCTGGCACAGGAGATGTGCCATCTTATAGACAGGGAAGTTCGCATCCGGACCTAGCAAAACTGTCAGAGCTTCCAAAATCCCAGAAGTTGCTCATCAGCCAATACCACTGACACAGTGTCCCAACACATAGGACAAATCAGAAAACAAGCACCAGGGAGAAGAAAAACAAGTAACCAAGAAAGCCCTCAGGGAAAGGACATACCACAAAAAAGAAAATCAACAACAAATTGCAACAACAGTGACTTGGAAAAACTTCTGAGGCTTCCCAATAGAGAATTTAAAAGCGCCATGATTAAAAAAACTGAAAGAAGTTGAAAATGATATGGGAAAAATAATCAACGATCTGAAGAATGAAATTGAGTCATTAAAAAGGGAAGTGAAATAAATGCAGGAGATGAAAGAATTAATGGAGGAACTAAAGAATTCTGGGAAAAGCAATGAAAGCAGAATAGATGAACTGGAAGAACAAATAAGTACTCTCGAAGACACTGGAATAAAAAGAACCAAAACAGAAAAGGAAAGAGAAGTATGACAGAAAAAGAATGAAGGAAGACTTTGGGAACTATCTGACTCTATGAGGAAAGGGAATATAAGAGTTATAGGAATCCCAGAAGGAGAGGAGAGAGATATAGGAATAGAGAAAATATTCAAGATAATAATAAGAGAACTTGCCAAACATGAAGGAGGAGCTGAAAATAGACATACAAGAAGCAAGAACACCAAACTAACATGATGAAAGGAAAAATACCATATAATAGTAAAGCTCCCACGAATCCAAGACAAGGAAAAATAATTAAGCTGACAAGAGGGAAGAAACAGATAACATACAAAGGAAAATCAATGAGGCTGACATCAGAGGATGGACGTAGTCAACAAACTCGAAGACGGCAAATGCCAACTAAGAATATTTTATCCTATAAAGCTTTCCTTCCTCTATGAAGAAAGAATAAGGACCTTCCCAGACAAACAGAAACTCCAGAATTTCATCATGACTAAACCCCTCTCCAAAAAATACAAGAAGTTTGAAAACTGGATCCAACAGAGGAATGAATAATAATGAAACAAGACAAAAAGTAAAACCACAGAAAAGACAAAATGGCAAATACAGACGCAAACATCAATATCAACTATAAATGTAAATGGATTAAAATCTTCAAAAAAAACCCCACTGAGTCTCCGGCTGGATTAAGAATCAAAACCCAACCTTTTGTTGTCTCCAGGAAACATATCTAACTATAAAAGATAAAAATAGACTGAAAGTAAAAGGATGGAAAAAAATCCTACAAGTAAATGGACCAAAAAAGAAAGCAGGAACAGGTATACTTATGTCAGATAAAACAGATTTCAAACTTAAAAAGGTAAAAAGAGACCCAGATGGTCACTGCATTATGATCAAGGGGATAATACATCAAGAAGACATAACACTCATTAGCATATACTTACCAAATGAAGGTGCACCAAAATACATTAGACAACTACTATAATCTCTGAAAACAGACATCAGAGAAAATGTGTATGTAGTTAGAAATTTCAACACACCACTATCAACAATGGATAGATCAAAAAGACAAAAAAAAAAATAAGGAAGTAAGGACACTAAAGCTGTAAACAAGGATCTAGACATCTTGGGCTTAACAGACGTCTAATTGACACTACACCCCAAAAAATCTGAGTACACATTTTTTTCTCAAGCACACAAGGATCATTCTCTAGGATCATTTATATACTGGGACACAAGACAAACATCAACAGATACACCAAGATTGAAATCATACCAACCATCTTCTCTGACCATGAAGGCATCAAACTAGAAAAACACCAAGATTGAAATCATACCAACCATCTTCTCTGACCATGAAGGCATCAAACTAGAAATAAACCATAAAAAGAAGGCAAGGTACCTTCTACCTCCTGGAGATTGAAACCCACACTATCAGAAGATGACTGGACTAACAAGGAGATCAAAGAAGAAATTAAAAAATACTTTGTGTTGAAGGACAAGGACACCAATTTCCTAAATGTACGGGATGCAGCAAAAGCAGTGATAAGAGGAAAATATATAGCAATAGAGGCTCACATCAAGAAAACAAGAAAGAACACAAAGAAATGATATAATCTCTCAGCTCAAAAAATTAGAAAAAGAACAAAAAACCCTAAAACCAGTAGAAGAAAGGAAATGATAAATATCAAGGCAGAAATAAATGAAATAGAAACTAAAAAAGAAATCCAAAAGATGAATGAATTCCATTCATTTCCATCCATGTTATGCAAATGGCATGAGTTTATCTTTTTGATTGCTGATTAATATTCCATTGTGTATATATGCCACATTTTCTTATGCTCAGTGAAATAAGCCAGAAGGAAAAAGAAAAATTTTGGATGGTTTCACATATAGCAGGAATACAGGGGAAACCAAATAAGACATCAATGTAGAAAATAATAACAGTACAAAACACAACAAAGCAAAAATAGACAATTATAAATCAGAGACATACTGCAGGGGAGGAAGAGGGAGAGGGATCAGAGGGAGGGAGGAAGGAGCACAGGGGACTGAGGTGATAGAGCACAGATGCATTGGTAAAGGGAACTCTATGGGTACTACAACTGAGGGGGTGCAGGGGAAGCAAATATTATTTTAAAATAAAAAATGATCAAAAATACAAAAACTAAAAATGAAAAATAAATAAATAAATAAAATTATTAAAAAAAAATCAATGAAACCAAAAGTTGGTTCTTCAAAAAAAAAATAAATAAAATAGACCAAACCCCTAGCCAGACTTACTAAGGAAAAATGGGAGAAAGCACAAGTTAATAGGATCACAAATGAAAGAGGAGAAATCACAACAGACACAGCAGAAATCAAAAGAATAATCAGAAACTACTATGAAATTATATGCAAACAAGTTCAACAATCTAGAAGAGATGGACAAATTCCGACAACTTTACAATCAACCAAAGCTAGATAAAGAAGAAACAGAAACACATAAAACAGACCAATTACAAGCAGTGAAATTGAAATGGTAATCAAAACCCTCCCAAAAACAAAACCCCAGGACCAGATGGATTTACAAATTAATTCTACCAAACATTCAGAAATGAACAAGTGCCTATACTTCATAAACTCTTTTAAAAAAAAATTAGACAGAAGGGATACCAAAGCCAATATTACACTAATACCAAAACCAAACAAGGACAACAACAACAAAAAAAGAAAATTACAGGACAATCTCTTCTAATGAATACTGATGCAAAAATCCTCAATAAAATTTTTAGCTATCAGAATCCAACAATGTATCCACAAGATTATTCACCACAACCAAGTAGGATTTATTCCAGGGACACAAGGATGGTTCAACATCTGAAAATCAATCAATGTAATCCAACACATCAACAAAAAGGAATATAAAAACCATATGATAATACCAATAGATGATGAGAAAGCTTTTGACAAAGTACAACACCCATTTTTGATAAAGGCTCTTGAAATTCTCGGGATACAATGACGTACCTCAACATCATAAAGGCCATATAAGACAATCCCATAGCCAATATCATTCTCAATGGTGAAAAATTAAAAAGCATATCCATTAAAGATCTGGAACAAGACAAGGATGTCCACTCTCACAAATGTTTTTCAATATAATACTGGAAGTCCTAGCCACAGCAATAAGACAAGAGAAAGACATACAAGGAATCCAAATAGGAAAGAAAGAAATCAAACTATTACTATTTGCAGATGATATGATAATATACATAGAGAACCCAAAAAACTACACAGAAAAACTAATCAACCTAATCATCAGTTTAGTCAAGTAGCAGGGTACAAAATCAACACACAAAAATCAGTAGCCTTCTGATACACAAACAACAAATTTGAAGAAGAAATCAAGAAAACTAAGTCTTTCATTATTGAAACAAAAAAAAATCAAATACTTGGGAATAAACCTAACAAAAGAGTTAGAGGATCTATACAAAGAAAACTATAAAACACTGTTAAAAGAAATAGAAGAAGATGCAAAGAAATGGAAAGACATCCCCTGCTCATAGATTGGAAGAATTAACATTATCAAAATGGTCATCCTACCAAAAGCAATTTACAGATCCAATGCTATTCCAATAAAAATTTCAGTGACATTCTTCAAATAAATAGAACAAATATTGATGAAATTCATATGGAGCCACTAAAACCCTGAATAGGCAAAGTTTTCCTGAAAAAAAAAAAATAACAGAAGGGAATAGAGGTGTCACACTCCAGACTTCAAACTATACTATACAATCAAAGCTTCACAGTATTGGACAAAGAACAGACACATGCACCAATGGAACCAAATAGAAAATCCAGAAATAAACCCACAGATATACAGTCAACTAATCTTTGACAAAGGAGCAAGGAATATGCAATGGAGCAATGAAAGTTTGTTCTATAAATGGTGCTGGGAAAACTAGGTGAAAAGCTTGACTACTACCTCACACCATACACAAAAACCAACTCAAAATGGATTAAAGAACTACGCATAAGACCTGAAACCTGGCCTCTCCTGGTGGCGCAGGTGGTTGAGCACAGCACTGTGAAGCTCTAAGCAGCCTCTGTAGTGCTGGTTTTATCCCAGCCAGCCTGCAAGGGACCCACATGGTGCAGCAGATCTATCCTGTCTCGCCTGCTTCTCCCCTCAGCAGTGTATTTCTTCAGTCTGCCTGTTCTGTTCCCTGCTCTGTCTCTGGTGAATCCTCTCACCCTCCCAGCATCTGGCTGGTTCCTGGGTTCTTGTAATAAATAAATAAATCTTAAAAAAAATACCTGAAACCATAAAATATATAGAAGAAAATATAGGCTAAACACTACATGACATACACCTCAGTAACATCTTTAAAAAACACATCACCCTTAGCAGTGATCCTGAAGGCAAAGATAAACAGCTGGGACTACATCAAATTAAAGAGCTTCTGTACAGCAAAAAGAGGGACAGTAACCAAAAGAAAG